>NC_091122.1:158266954-158446954 GCF_040183065.1 Periplaneta americana | reverse complement strand
TCTATTTTTCACGCTCCGAACACCGGTCCATGATCCCTTGAAACTTGCCACATTGCTGCACTACCTTAACGCCTGCATGGCCCATTTAGACTACCCTCATTACGCCAGGGCGCGAGCTTGAACTGCGAAGTTATTTTGTAGCATATATACGAGGAAGATTAATGTTGGGAGTGGAGTCTGAAAGCGGCAGGACGATTGGCTACGGCCTATGGCGACGGGATTCAAACCCGGTAGGGGAAATAATATATCTCGTCTCGTCTGTGTCAGGACCGACACGCCTCTACAGCTTATTCTGCCATTCATAGGCGGCATTCAATGCTGGAGTTTGCAGTCTCCAGAAAATATGCTACAACACGTTCTTGCTTGGCAGAGGAATGTCAACTTCAGGGCTCTGACCCGAGAGCTCTTGTCGCCTAAATTTCTGTACTTCTTTTGTTTCTTGCTTTAAAAATTAATTACATTGTCATGCAGTTCTTGAAATCTTCATTTCACTGGCCACAATTCCCTTTCTGTTGCATTTTCGTATGTTTCAAGCTTCAGTGTCGCTTGGCAAAATTTGTCTTGGTGTAGGGTTTGATTCTTATATTATCTTTATTGACCATAGAGAGTTTGAAAACTTGATTAATAGTTCTCATTGAGTTGTTAGTCTATGCTGACTTAGAATCTTTGTTTGTAAAGGATTATTCAAACTGAAGAAATATTTGAAAGTGCTCTAACTTCGATGATACATTTATATTAAAATAGTAATACAGATATCTTTGTAAAAGAATGGGGATTATTGAGGTATAAACTACAGTAAAACTTCGTTAATCCGGACCCCGATAAGCCGTACTACACTTGCTGTAATCCGGACAGACAAAAAGATGAGTTTGCAAAAATTGAAGAATCTTGTTTTAAGGTTTTACTTTTATACATGGAACATGGAATTATAATAATTACAATATTACATCTGTAGTATTAAACATAAAGAAAATCCATCAAGTTTGCATTAAAATAATTAAACTCTACATACAAATTTTCTTTTGCAGATGATACTGTACTAACATTTAATGGGAAAATTGGGATAACACTTATTTAAATACTAGCAATGGAATTAACGTAGTGAAAAATTGACTTGGCTCTAATCTCCTGTCCTTAAATACTAATAAAACTACCTATATTCCATTTTCTTTAACAACGAAAGGTTTACCTCCACCTATGAATAAATTATCACTTAGTAATACATAGCAATGAATTAAGAAATAATTATTGTAATTGCCCACATCTAACACCTTCCACACAAGTTAAATATTTAGGAATTATTATAGACCTGCATTTACGTTGGGATAAACAAATTGGTTTTATGTGTACAAGTATAAGAAAAACAATTTATAAATTCATAATAGGTACTTCGAAATTTTATCACTAAGGAGACATTGAGAATAATATTTTTAGCTTTACAATATGGTATAATAAATTGGGGTGAGTAGCATCATCTGTACTTAATCCATTAATTTTATTACACAGATGATTAATAAAAATTTGTCTTACCAAAAATATGGATTACCCAACAAATTTAATTTATATAGATTTTAATGTATTAACTATTGAAGAAATTTATAAATATAGTTTATTAACTTACTACCACAGAAATCAAATAAGACATAAATCTAATCCCATCAATATCGTACTCGAAGACAACTTCCCATTAATTGAGCCTAAATTTCATACAAGTGCAGCTCTTAAACATGGTGCTAGTTTCAGCCCAAGACTTTATAATAAAATTACAAACCATTTTCCAAATTTTAAATATTTTAAAATTGAAACTTTTGAAAAAGAAATTTATAAAATTAGACTATTAATGATATATAATATTAGCAAATGTATTTTTTTTACCTTTTATTTCTGTCGACTATATTCATATTTTTATTGAATATCACTGGCTTCTGTCTGATTGTCAATTTATATTAAATGTGTTTTTCTCTCTTTTTCTATATCTTTTTTTTTTGCTCTTGCGTATTATTTATTGGTTTGAATTAAGTTACTTACTATATTTAGTAAACTGTCCTTGTAAATTTTATGTTATATTATTGGCTAAGACCACACCGTACACGAACCTGGCTCTTACGATAGTGGCTAGAAACATTTTTGTTTTATAAATTTAATTTGTACTCACAAGCTAGCTAGTTAAATAAATAAATAAAAATAAATATTATTATCGATTACACATTTTACTGTACTGTATAGCGTATTTAGGCCTATGCCATTTAAATACATCATAATAAATATGTTTTGTTGCTATGAACATATAGTCGTTTTTGTTACATTGTTGAAATTGAAATTATAGCAATGTGTTGCTTATGACTTTTAGTAAGACCTTCTGTATGTTTATTATTCCTTCTTCCCTGGCTCTACAGCCTGGTGTGACCTTGGCATCTAATAATTTCTGTTTCTAGCCTCTAATCCTCATTGCAGCAAGATTCTCTATACAGTCTAACCATCTTGTTCCTGAGTGCCCTTTTCTTTTCCTTGAGTGAAGTCTCCCTTTGAACATTCTTTTTGGCATACGACTAACTTCAGTTCTTCCAAAATGTCCCAGACATCTTAATCTTAGTGATTTATTAAACCTAACAACATCCTGGTTCTCTATTAAATAATTTAATTCCTGATTATTTCGTATTCTCCACCTGTGCTCATCTTGTTTGTTAGGTCCGAATATCTTTCTAAAGATTCTTCGTTCAAAGGACCTAAGAGCTTCCAAACCTTTGCGCCATATGTAACGACTAACGTACCAGCGACCCGTAAACTTTAAGCTTCGTACTTACTTACTGGCTTTTAAGGAACCCGGAGGTTCATTGCCGCCCTCACATAAGCCCGCCATTGGTCCCTATCCTGAGCAAGATTAATCCAGTCTCTATCATCATATCCCACCTCCCTCAAATCCATTTTAATATTATCTTCCTATCTACGTATCAGCCTCCCTAAAGGTCTTTTCCCCTCCGACCTCCCAACTAACACTCTATATGCATTTCTGGATTCTCTCATACGTGCCACATGCCCTGCCCATCTCAAACGTCTGGATTTAATGTTCCTAATTATGTCAGGTGAAAGAATACAATGCGTGCAGTTCTGTGTTGTGTAACTTTCTCCCTTCTCCTGTAACTTCATCCCTCTTAGCCCCAAATATTTTCCTAAGCACTTATTCTCAAATACCCTTAACCTATGTTCCTCTCTCAAAGTGAGAGTGCAAGTTTCACAACCATAAAGTACTTAAGCTTCGTACTACGTGATATTAATATGTTATTAAAAACATACATGTTTGCGTAGAAGACTTGATTTCCCGCTTTTATTCTTTATCTGATTGTATCGCTCATCTTATTGTCAGATCTAATAAATGTGTCAAGATACTTGAAACAAGAGACACCTTCAAACGTACTACCATTCACCACCAGTTACGAGGGGCTCTTCTATTTTCTGAAGAAGACGCATTTAGGTATTTAGTTTTCACTATTAGGTCGGTTTTCTAAGCATACATTTCCATCTCTGAATATATTAGTTTCAATTACCTCTCACTTCTACTCACAATGATTATTTATTTATTTACTTATTTATTTATTTATTTATTTATTTATTTAATGATTTATTTATTTAGTGATTTATTTATTGATTTATTGATTTATTTATTAATTTATTTATTGATTTATTCATTTATTTATTGATTTATTTATTTATGTATTTATTTATTGATTGATTTATTGATTTATTTATTTATTGGTGTATTTATTTATTTATTGATTTATTCATTTATTCATTTATTGATTGATTGATTTATTTATGTATTTATTTATTTATTTATTTATTTAACCTGGTAGAGATAATGCCATCAGGCCTTCTCTTCCCCTCTACCCTCATCAGCATAAGTACATGTCTGTGTAGATTTATCAAACAAGCCCTACAGTACAGCTCAAGTCAACCATTTTCATTCTATTATTAAAAGCTTAAAACTGCAGATAATTCGTTCCCTTGTTTTACACCTGCATTAAATTGTTTCATTGTCTATCAGAATTAATTAAAATATTTTTTTTTCCGAAATGTTACACTGATGTGTTCGTGGCATTGAATACTGTCATATCATTGATCTTCTGTTAAGCTGTGAAAAACAAATGGTGTACAGACATTTCTTTTACCTTAATCTTTAACTAATTCTTGCTTATGGTTTGTTTATTGGTACAGAGATCATATACCGATATTTTCTGAGTCACACAACGTCCAATCAGTTTTAATTTTTAGCAGCTATAGTCCCTTCTGACATTCAGTTTAATGCTACCTATTTATTTAGCTTCAACCCAGTCGGTTATTCAGTACGGAATAATAGCTCAGATAGGTACAATAAAATTTGTTCTGTTCCTCTGAATCAACTTAATAAGAAAATCATTGAAATATGTTTAAATAAGCATTTAGATTATCCAACAGATCTCTTATACAGAGTGATTCACGCGGATTTACTGTCCCTTACGTAGCTTATTTCCGAACATATTCTGAGCAAAAAATGTCATATAAACATTTGTCCTAATCTCAGTATTTTCAGAGCTACACTAATTTGAAATTGTTTGTAAAATACCATTATTCTTGAGTTTTAAAGGTAATAGTAATATGCGTTATAAGAGCGGTATGTTGACGTTTTCATGTTCGAGGAAAAGATTGAAAAAGCGAAACGTAGTTGAGCTTTTTTAATTTCCGAGAACATGAAAACAAACATACCGCTCGTGTATCGTACATTATTTTGTGCGAAGATCGTTTATTACATACCTGAAAGAGGAATTTCTAATTAGTTGCAATGAAATCTCCATCTTGGTTTCTGTTCAATGACGGCAACTTTGGAAAACAAATATATCTATCTTCAACATTGTTCCTATAAAATGTTTTCTGTGTTTACTATACTCCAGCAGGCCGTGATATACGTCTGTCTTTTTTTTTACCCCAGTCTATGATGAGTCTGGAATCTTGTTGATTTTTTCACGGCTTCCTTAATGTTACTTGCATTACAAATGCAGTAACTTTTGTGGTGTTGTAGAGTTTACTTAATTTTTGCAAATATTTAAAAACAATAATTAACAGTGCAATTTAGATGAAATTGCAGTGGTAAGTTTCCAATTTATAATTATTACTATATTGAACGTCTTTAAAAATAATATGTTAAAAGCCTAAAGCAGTAAAATGAATATGACGCTTAAGCGGTAAGAATAGGGAAATTGTTATGTGTGTTACGTTGGGAATACTGAATGTGGTATTTCACACTTACCGCGTATTGGTTGTGTGCGGAAAGCAAGCAAATACGCACGATCTCGCACAAAAGAATATTACAGATAAAGAATGAACTATTCAGGAGTATCATTTCTTTAATTAGCTAGTATTCTGAGGCTAGAAATGTATCGTGAATTCCATAGTTGCTTCGTACAGATTTTTTTTTTCGAATTTTAACTATAAAATTACATTTTCTTGCGCATTTATCAAACAATTTGTTACAATCACGCCGCTCCTGTAAATTATTCAAGACTGTACATTAGGATCCATAATTAAACTCTAAAGAATCAAGTTCCTAAAGTCTTATGATTTGTAACAATTTTTGTGATGATAAGTGCCTAAGAATGATGTAGGCCTAATTTTTAGTTAAAAATTGAAAAAAAAGATCTGTACAAAGCAATTAACAACATATCTTTAGCTTCAGAACACTAGCGATTTAAAGAAATGAAACTTCTGAATAGTTCATTCTCTATCTGTAATATTTTTTACCCTTAAAATTGAAGAAAAAAGATATTTTACTAACAAATTCAATTTAGTGCAACTCTGAAAATATTGAGATTAGGACACACTATACTAATTTATTTACTTATTTGTATACTAACTTGTTTACTTATTTATTTACTAACTTATTTACTTCTTTGTATAGTAACTTATTTACTTACTTGTATACTAACCTATTTTACTTATTTGTATACTAATTTATTTACTTATTTATTTACTAACTTATTTACCTATTTGTATACTAACTTATTTACTTATTTATTTACTAACTTATTTACTTCTTTGTATAGTAACTTATTTACTTACTTGTATACTAACCTATTTTACTTATTTGTATACTAATTTATTTACTTATTTATTTACTAACTTATTTACTTATTTGTATACTAACTTATTTACTTATTTATTTACTAACTTATTTACTTGTTTGTATACTAACTAATTTACTTATTTATTTACTAACTTATTTACTTCTTTGTATAGTAACTTATTTACTTACTTGTATACTAACCTATTTTACTTATTTGTATACTAATTTATTTACTTATTTATTTACTAACTTATTTACTTCTTTGTATAGTAACTTATTTACTTACTTGTATACTAACCTATTTTACTTATTTGTATACTAATTTATTTACTTATTTATTTACTAACTTATTTACTTATTTGTATACTAACTTATTTACTTCTTTGTATAGTAACTTATTTACTTACTTGTATACTAACCTATTTTACTTATTTGTATACTAATTTATTTACTTATTTATTTACTAACTTATTTACTTATTTGTATACTAATTTATTTACTTATTTATTTACTAACTTATTTACTTGTTTGTATACTAACTTATTTACTTCTTTGTATAGTAACTTATTTACTTACTTGTATACTAACCTATTTTACTATTTACTTATTTATTTACTAACTTATTTACTTATTTGTATACTAATTTATTTACTTATTTATTTACTAACTTATTTACTTATTTATTTACTAACTTATTTACTTATTTGTATACTAACTTATTTACTTATTTATTTACTAACTTATTTACTTGTTTGTATACTAACTAATTTACTTATTTATTTACTAATTTATTTACTTATTTATTTACTAACTTATTTACTTATTTGTATACTAACTTATTTACTTCTTTGTATAGTAACTTATTTACTTACTTGTATACTAACCTATTTTACTTATTTGTATACTAATTTATTTACTTATTTATTTACTAACTTATTTACTTATTTGCATACTAACTTATTAACTTATTTATTTATTAACTTATTTATTTATGTATATACTAACTTACTTATTTATTTATTTATATGCTAACTTATTCATTTATTTACTTATTTGTATACTAACTTATTTACTTATTTATTTACTAACTTGTTTACTTATTTATTTACTAACTTATTTACTTCTTTGTATAGTAACTTATTTACTCACTTGTATACTAACTTATTTTACTTATTTGTATACTAATTTATTTACTTATTTGTATACTAATGTATTTACTTATTTGTATATTAGCTTATTTACTTACTTATTTACTAACTTATTTACTTATTTGTGTACTAACTTAATTATTTAGTTATTTTTATATTAACATATTTACTTATTTACTAACTTATTTACTTATTTGTGTGCTAACGTATTTATTTACTTATTTGTGTACTAACTTAATTATTTAGTTATTTTTATTTTAACATATTTACTTATTTACTAACTTATTTACTTATTTGTGTGCTAACGTATTTATTTACTTATTTGCATACTAACTTATTAATTTATTTGTAAACTAACTGATTTATTTATTTACTTATTTATGTGCTAACGTATTTATTTATTTACTTATTTGTATACTAACTTATTTACTTGTTTATTTACTAACTTATTTACTTATTTATTTAGGCCAATTTATTTATTTATTCGTTAATTAATTAATTCATTCATTCATCCATTCATCGTTCATTCATTCATCCATTCATCATTCATTCATTCATCATTCATCATTCATCCATTCATCATTCATTCATTCATCCATTCATCATTCATTCATCATTAATTCATTCATCCATCATTCATTCATTCATTCATCCATCATTCATTCATTCATCCATTCATTCATTCATTTATCCATTCATCCATTCATCATTCATTCATCCATTCATTCATCCATTCATTCATTCATTCATTCATCCATCCATTCATCCATTCATTCATTCATCCATTCATCATTCATTTATTCGTTCATTTAACAATTTATTTTTCATTCACTCACATTTATTTATTCATTCCTTTATTTATTTTAATTCTATTTCTATATATTTATTCATTCGTCTGGTAGAGTTAAGGCCTTCGGGCCTGCTATCCTCTCAACCATAACTAATTCCTACAAAAAACGTAAAATATAATGTAACAAACCAAATTAGATGTAATAAAATGATTTTACAAGACAGTAATGGCATAACTGGCGCTTTCGAGGAACACCGGTAGCAACAGCATTCAGTGAGTGGGGATTTGTTAGCTAATCAAAGGCGCCGGCAGCAAGATTTACAGTGGATATCTTCATACAGAATAATGTATTGGACTTGAATATTTAAAGCTGGTTTCGAGGAGAAACAAGGGATTGTTAGTATGAGGGTAGCATTAGAGAGTAATATGAAAGCCGACCCTGCCTTTGGCCTTTACTACAACCTCCGTATCATATCGGCAGCTGATATTTTATTAGTGCTTGACATAGGGAAAAAGTTGCTTCAATTTCTGCATGTGAGACCCTTTAGTTCTCACAGTCTGACTTAGGAGTCTAATCACTACTCACGCTCTTTCTTAGAATTCGTATCTTAATTGAGTTTATTGAATATCATTACAGTCAATGAGCCAAAATATGTGAAATCAACAGAGTCAATAAATAGGATAGGCTACATATAGTAAAAATATAAATAAACAAACAGATGTCATGAAAGACTATAAAATCGTGTCAGGAACACTGAACAACAACACTGACTGTTACACTTTTACTACGTCATACTACTTTTGACCAATAAAATGGTAGGCCTACGAAACGACTTGTTTCAACCAATCATGGCTGCTTATCCTACAATTTTTATCACCTCCCTAGCATTTGTTTCTTTGCTTGCCAACACTATACTTTCAATAAAGTTTGTATCACTTAAAATTATTCATGTTTATTTCATCATCCTTAATTAAAACTTTATCATTTATTTTGTTTATATTGTTTAGGTTATGCTATAATTTCTGATGTTTGAGATTATGGATAGTCACGTATCAGGGATTGTTGATAATTGAAGTGGAATACAATTGTTTTAATAAAAATGAAACTGACTCAACAAAGCCTTCTTGACTAGAGTCCATAGAGTTCAATGGAGATTGTATAGTTGGCACAACTGGTAACATGAGAACAACTGATCATAATACACTACAGCCATCTAGCGAAATATTTATAATGATGAGATGGTACAACAACACATTTACAAGACAGTTTAGTATTTTAGTAAGTCAATTAATATTTTATTTTATTAGAGTACTTTATTTCTGCTAATCTTTATACAGGATGTAACAAAAAGATATATCAAAATTTTAGGAAAATATTTCTCACATGTGTTACCTATTATATATATGCAAAATTGTAGAAAATGAGCTGTAACACTGAAATGATTTCCGGACCCATGTTTATAATAATGTAAGTAAGTTCATCCTCTATATGTGAGAAATATTTCCCTAAAGTTTTGACATACATTTTTGTTACACCCTGTATACTTTCTTCTAATCCAGTAATAGTTAATTTAATCCAACTTGAGTGTTGATTTTCTCTAGCTGAATCAAACCCTCTAGTGAGATTACTGTAGAAAAACTGATTAACGTCACAAAAAGTTTTGTTCATCAACCAGTCACAGACAAGTCTGTTAAAAGACCTCATTTACGGATTGAAAACATAAGAAGAAAATTTACTTGCAATTTTTAAAGACATAACACAATTCTTATTCATTGTTTTGGTTAGCCTACATTTAGGTAGGTCAAAAAGACCTCGGTTTCTAGTATTATAGGTGTACATTATTATGCTACTATGTATGCATGTATTCACACTGCAAATGGGTAAATACCTGGTGGCAGTGGTAACTAATTACACTCAATATGACAATTAATAATAAATAAGATTAGTAATAAATTAATAATACTACTACTAATAATAAATAATAATAATAGTAGTAATAATAGTATAATAATCAGGCTTCGAGACTTTGGACCCGATACAATAAGTTTACTGTGTTTGTACTATAGGTTGTTGACTCGCTGCAGGTAGTGAAAGGTAGAGATGTGTTGGGGTAACGATGTTGCTATTTAGAATAGAGTACGGTAGTATAGGGGAACACACACATATGTACATTCTGAAAGTAAATATACATTACACAATGGCAATGTCAAAATAATGTGAAAAACATTTATTCTCCTGTTTTTTTATAAGCGTTTATGTTTGATTATACACAGTGTTAATGGTGGAAATGAACATGTAGGCCCTACCAATTTTAATTTCTTCATTTATCCTATTGGGCGTCTTTAGGAAGTGCACTTACAGTACCGAATTGCAATGTACTACAAAATGCATTTTCAGTGCCTCAAACGTAAATCTTTTTCAGTTGTCTGCCAAACACAGTTTGTACTATGAAAAGCTGCGCTCTACGTCGAATGACCTTATAGGAGCAAAACGAAAAAACCTAATATCATTGCAGTCTCTAAGAGACAGTCCTTCATTCTCGGGTGACTCTATGTCCACTAATTTGCTGTTTATATTACACAATGCTCCATATCCGTTATTTTTTTACATAAAATTGATTTCCACTTCTGTTTTACACGTTCAGTAACCGGTGTACTTGGTGTCTCATTAATTCTCTGCGTCATTTCCTCAATTAATTTGAGGGCTTCCGGCATCTCTTGCTCTGACTTTTCTAACCGTGTAATAGTTTCAGACACAGTTTGAAAATAGGTTTGTATGAAAACTAAATTATTCTTCAGAACCTTCAAATCCAGAGCGTTTTTCTTTGCGTATTTGTTGGAATTCATTCTACAGTACCCCCACCCACTGTACGCTTTACCACTATACTCAGTAAGCCGTTATGCGGATTTCCCACTGAACTGCTCTATTGGGTCCGAAGTCTCGAAGCCTGCTAATAATATTATCAAAGAGCATCCTACATTAAATGAAGCACGATCACTTGAAATAACATTTAAAGTAAATCTAATTTGTATCTTAACCCTAAGTTCGAATTAAAACCCACGAGTATGATATGTTCATACATGCAAAAGTACCTTTCAGCACTACACTCATTTCGCTGTCAACTCACTCACTGCACTGGAACTATGACACATTTCACTGATACTATCCTGATTCCACTAACACTTCAAAAACATTTCACTGTTCAAATACTTTGCACTACCTTCCTTTGAAACGCTCCAATGGGACCGAAGATATATACATTCACTAATTTTCTTATATCGCATCATCAATACTTCTTCGCCTAACTATTTCTCGATGCGTTTTAATTTCTTGTCCTCTTATCACTGCACGGGTACTCGTTCTAAAAATGACCCTTCATTATCTATGCCTTGCCATAAAACAGCTCACTATTCTTCCTCTTTCACAGTATCAGCAATTCGTTTCTGGAACTCCCTACCCAGCTCCCTCAGGAACTGTCGAACGATATTGCAATTTGAAAGTGAATTGTTTAAACACGTGACCAGTAATCAGGTTCAATTCTCCTTCGTGTGTATATATGTAATTTTCCTCAGTGCTGTATAGTTATAATTTACATTTGAATTTGTTATTCTTGTAATTTGTAATATTGGTTCACTTAACATTTGCATATTCATTGAGTGTAACTTCTAGCCTTATATTATTTTGTAATTATTATTTAGTTGTTCACATTATTTTACTCGACTTGTGCTTGTATAACGATATAAATTTTTATTAGCTTTCTTTAAATATTAGTCTGTAAAATTGTATCAGCTTCTTTTGTATCTGACTAAGTGGAAGAGAAGGCCTGATGGCCTTAACTTCGCCAGAACAATTAAATATTATTATTATTATTATTATTATTATTATTATTATTATTATTAACTATAAAACTTCACTGATACAACACACTTCACTGACACAACACACTTCTTCACTGATACAACACTTAAAATAAGAAAAATCAATTACACCCTTTAAATAGTGTGCATAATATACTATCGTCTATTAGTAAAGTCCTTAAGCTAATTTATATGTGTCAAAATGTGTGAATTATCTTTGACAAAATTTAGGGCTTGAAAAATATACTACTGTGATGTTAGAGTCATTATTTTTTCATTCACGAATGACGGTCTGCAGTGTGCCTCCGTTGATGAATTTGTTATAATTCTAATAGCTTCTTTTTGTAATATAATAGCCTTATGAATATGAGTATTGTTACCCCATAAAAGTAGTCGATAAGAAAGTATGCTATGAAGATAAGAAAAATAGGCAACTCTAATGTACTTCTTTGGAACATACTTGCTTACTTACTTGCTGGCTTTTAAGGAATCCGGAGGTTCATTGCCGCCCTCACATAAGCCCGCCATTAGTCCCTATCCTGAGCAAGATTAATTCAGTCTCTATCATCATATCCCACCTCCCTCTAATTCATTTTAATATTATCTTCTCATCTACGTCTCGGCCTCCCTAAAGGTCTTTTTCCCTCCGGCCTCCCAATTAACACCCTATATGCAATTTTGGATTCGCCCATACGTGCTACATGCCTTGCACATCTCAAACGTCTGGATTTTATGTTCCTAATTATGTCAGGTGAAGAATACAATGCGTGCAGTTCTGTGTTGTGTAACTTTCTCCATTCTCCTGTAACTTCATCCCTCTTAGCCCCTAATAACTCTTCAAAACCGACATCAAGCACTTCTTTCTATCCCTCATCATAGAACGTCGTTATACTCATTTTCCTATACTGTAGAAATGCCTCGCCTCTGGAATTCGTTGCCTAATGACGTCAGAGACTGCCGGACTTTATCACAATTCAAAATTAAATTGGAAAATTTTGTAATAGTTAAAGTTTTTAGGTATTGCTAGAAGTATTGATTTGTGTTTTTTTTATTTTTCTTTTTTAATCTAGATTAAAATTCCAAGTTTCTTGTTTATGTTAGTTAATTAGTTAGGATACAATTAATTATGATACTTAATCACTTATTTAAAGTTTGTGTGATTGCAACCTGTGTATTTTTTTTGTGTGGCTTTACTTTGTTTATAGTGTTTTTTTCTCTCTCCCTTTATTTCTTGTGTAGCTTTATGTTGTATATAGTGTATTTTCTTTCTGTTTATTTCTATTATTGTATTTGTATTCCCTGGTATTGTTGAAGAGAAGGCCTGATGGCCTTAACTACACCAGAATAAATAAATAAATAAATCTATACTAATAATAAATCTGTAGCCGAAATTTTTCTGGTAATTTTCGATTTCCCAAAAATAATTGATCCTAACATATATAATTAACCACCCTGAAACCGAAAATCGCTTTTTTGACATTTTTGTTTGTATGTCTGTCTGTATGTTTGTTACGTTTTCACGCGACAATGGCTGAACGGATTTCGATGAAAATTGGAACATAAATTAAGTTCGTTGTAACTTAGATTTTAGGCTATATGGCATTCAAAATACTTTATTTAAAAGGGGGGTTATAAGGGGACCTGAATTAAATAAATCGAAATATCTCGCTTATTATTGATTTTGTGAAAAATGTTACATAACAAAAGTTTCTTTAAAAATAATTTTCGATAAGTTTTATTCCTTAAAAGATTTTGATAGGACTGATATTTAATGAGATAAATGAGTTTTAAAATTAAAATAACTGCCATCTAAGGCCGTATAATGAAATAAAAAACAAATGACTTCGTATATAAGGGGCCTTGGACAGCAACAATCGAAAGCTATGAAAGATAGCCTACAGAGAATGTTTCTGTGTTTGTATGAAGTAATATCGGAAGCTAAATTAACCGATTTGTATAATTAATTATTATTTCACCATTGGAAAGTGTAGTTTCTCTAGATAGACATAATGCTATAATGTTATTACAGTAACTTCTGATATAGGCCTTAATATAATGTAATATAATATAATATAATATAATATAATATAATATAATATAATATAATTTAAGTTATTTGAAGGGTTCAGAACCATAGTGGGCCAAACGCCATTTACTGAATACGTAGAAAAGAAGGGTTAAAATTAAGTTATTACCATAATTCAATGGAAACATATAGCAAGTAAAATAAAGTATAGACATTAAATCTAAATGATGTCAATGTTCATTAAACTATGGTTGCATGTAATAATAATTAAGAAATATGTTAAAGGAATTGTCATTGCACCAAATGCGTGCTCTCTGGACCGAAATGGTCGCATTTTAATTATTTAAACACAATTTAAATTAAGTAACATATTAAACGATTTATCCTTCTATCAAACACGAATGTTCCCTGGATCAAATGTCCTATTTTAATTATGTAATTACTTTATATTTATTTCTAACGGGTGCAGCGGAGCGCACGGGTATGGCTAGTAAATAAATAAATAAATAAATAAATATTTTTCTAAGCACCTTATTCTCAAACACCGGAACATATATTTTTAAATTTTGCAGAAGAATTATTAATACTGTAATCGATTCCATTAGTTAAATAAATGACTAACGAATGCGCCCGCTCTTGCACCTCATTGTGACCCAGGCCGATACGAGCGCACCGTCTAAGAGCAAGTCGAGAGATTCGACCACGCAGATGTCTGGAGCGGGCTCTATGGAAAAGTCATTATTTGTGCAAGCAGCAGCCTCGCGATGCAGCACAGTGTGTTTAGAAAACACGTGTTGCAGGGCGGTGCATGCAGTTCCCATGCCTGTTTTTGTGCTGTGTTATGTCTGCTTCTTGCAGCAGAAAAAACTCGTCTGTGTCTAAACGATGGAAAAGTGCACATCATCGGATCCGATAGGCTATATAACGATCTCTGCGAGGACATTCCACCCAGAATTGACAGGTTAAAGCAATTTTCAAAACAGCTGTGTTCAATTAATTATTTTCCGCCTAATTAATTGCAATTTTAGAAAACTAACAACTGTCCATCTGAGTGGTTATGTCGCAGGGTCGTAGAAACGGGGTAAATCACGTGACAGTTATTTATTTAACGGGTTCCTTTCCTTTAATACAGAGTGATTTATATAGAACTGACACATTTCTTTCATTAATTGTTTCAAAACGAATTGCGCTAGCGACAACTTATTATACCTAAAATGTAGAGGAATTTTGGGAGATTATTTACCTCTATAGCAAATGTTGAAAATGTCCTCCATCCTGCATAAGGCACAACTCAACACGTCATTCCATGTCACTGGCCACTCGTTGGAGGACTCTGTTGTTAGCTTGAATCTCCTGTGTGATGTTGTGCTTCAGATCGTCCAATGTCTGGGGACGTGTGGCGTAAACCCTGTCTTTTAAGTAAACCCATAGAAAGAAGTATAATAAGTTGTCGCTAGCACAATTCGTTTTGAAACAATTAATGAAAGAAATGTGTCAGTTCTATATAAATCACTCTGTAGTACATTATGCAACGAGCCTATAATGGTAGTAATTAAGACGCAAGTATGTTTGTTTATGAAACGAGCGCAAGCGAGTTTCATAATTTTCATAAGAGCGTCTTAATTACCATTATGGGCAAGTTTCATACGACTTTTTTTATGCTCGACCATATTTCTAACCTGAAATTATTCAAAATTAGTTCATGTTATGGTTATGTGCGAACTAACCTGAGGTGTGAGATGTGCGCAGACGCGAAAGTATTTATTTTTTCCGAGGCCGAATGTCATTGACCTTGATAGAGAATCAGATGAACATTAGTCTGATATAACCTGGAAATTGATTTAGAATTGAAAAACGAGATGACAAATTGAATTTATTTGAATATTATTTACAATTAACGCTAATTATTATAGTAACAGAACATAACCTTCTGCGACAGTATTGGATTTCCAGCCTCCGTGACTTTTCGCTAATTGTCTTTCGATTGCATATCCGAGAATAATCGATACTTGCGGTTTTATAACGGTACAAAGGTGGCTTGTCATTGGCTGAAGACCTGAACTTTAGTGAATAGGTGTACTTTAATGAGGTGCATTAAAGGGCTGCTACCAGGTGTATAATTACTACATTTCGGCATGGTCGAGCATAAATTATTTTAAACATTTGTATAATATTACGTAAACGTCCAATTGCGAACAGCAAATGTTTTCAGGACATAGCTAAGCCAGCCTAGCCCCAAATCTTTATAGAAAGGCCAGGGTGGGGAAAATAGGGACGCGACATAACCACTCAAACGTACTGCCTACATATATTTTTTATTAGGGAGGCCTATAGGCCCTATAAATTAATTGTTTGTAAATAATTCATTTTGAGCTTAAAGGTAATGTTGTAATTCATCAGTTTACTGACTGAGCTAACTTCTTTCCTGTTATTATTATTATTATTATTATTATTATTATTATTATTATTATTATTATTATTATTATTATTATTATTATTATAGAGAGGGTTTGGAATTGAACGTTTCACATCAGCTGCTTGTCTATGCCGATGACGTGAATATGTTAGGTGAAAATCCTCAAACGATTAAGGAAAATACGGGAATTTTACTTGAAGCAAGTAAAGCGATAGGTTTGAAAGTAAGACGAAGTATATGATTATGTCTCGTGACGAGAATATTGTACGAAATGGAAATATAAAAATTGGAAATTTCTCCTTTGAAAAGGAGGAAAAATTCAAATATCTGGGAGCAACAGTAACAAATATAAATGATACTCGGGAGGAAATTAAACACAGAATAAATATGGGAAATGCCTGTTATTATTCGGTTAAGAAGCTTTTACCATCCAATCTGTTGTCAAAAAACCTGAAAGTTAGAATTTTAAAACAATTATATTACCGGTTGTTCTGTATGGTTGTGAAACTTGGACTCTCACTTTGAGAGAGGAACATGGTTAAGGGTGTTTGAGAATAAGGTGCTTAGGAAAATATTTGGGGCTAAGAGGGATGAAGTTACAGGAGAATGGAGAAAGTTACACAACGCAGAACTGCATGCATTGTATTCTTCAACTAGAATAATTAGGAACATTAAATCCAGACGTTTGAGATGGGCAGGGCATGTAGCACATATGGATGAATAGAGAAATGCGTGTAGAATGTTAGTTGGAAAACCTGAGGAAAAGAGATCCTTGGGGAGGCCGAAACGTAGATGGGAGGTTAATATTAAAATGGATTTGAGGGAGGTGGTATAATCTTGCTCAGGATAGGGACCGCTGGCGGGCTTATGTGAGGGCGGCAATGAACCTCAGAGTTCTTTAAAAGCCATTTATAAGTAAGTTACAGGAGAATGGAGGAAGTTACACAACGCAGAGCTGCACGCATTTCATTCTTCACCTAACATAATTAGGAACATTCAGGGGTTCAAGGCATGTAGCAGTATGGGTGAATCCAGAAATGCGTAGACTAATGACTTCTTCCTTTTATAAAATCCCGCAGTAAATCCATTATGAGTTTTACTGAGTCGAACCGAGGTTCTTCTGCTTTTTAAATTATACATAAGCCGAAAATACTATAAACATCATTCGTTCAATTTAATGGCCTACTCTGATTGCATATAGGCTACGTAGGACTAACTTGCATCTGCTTCTGATTGGTTGATGGGTACACTGTCTACAGAGTGGCCCAGAAAAACGTCCTCCATAGCGGCCATAAATTCTGGACACATAAGGAAAGACATTAATTTCTTTTCCTCTCATTTTCTTCCGGCTCTTCTCTTCTTTCTCCCTCACTTCTCTGCTCATGCTTTTCTTTTTCCTTCCTTAACTTCTCATTAATTTTGTATCGCTTTTTACCTCAGTTTCGCATTTTCATCTTCACTTTATTTTTCCTTAATTTCATTTTATTTTATTTTTCTTTCTCCTTCCCTTTTCCTCTCTCTTCACCCTTCTTGTTTCTCTTTTATACCTAATCTTTTCTTCCTTCATCTTTTTACTCTTCTCATCTTCATTTTAATTTTTTTCATAAACACACGCATTTTCATCTTCACTTTATTTTTCCTTAATTTCATTTTATTTTCCTTTCTCATTCCCTTTTCCTCTCTTCACCTTTCTTGTTTCTCTTTTATACCTAATCTTTTCTTCCTTCATCTTTTTACTCTTCTCATCTTCATTTTAATTTTTTTCATAAACACACGCATTTTCATCTTCACTTTATTTTTCCTTAATTTCATTTTATTTTTCTTTCTCCTTCCCTTTTCCTCTCTTTAACCTTCTTGTTTCTCTTTTATACCAAATCTTTTCTTCCTTCACCTTTTTACTCTTCTCATCTTCATTTTAAGTTTTTTCATAAACACACGCATTTTCTTCTTCACTTTATTTTTCCTTAATTTCATTTTATTTTATTTTTCTTTCTCCTTCCCTTTTCCTCTCTCTTCACCCTGCTTGTTTCTCTTTTATACCTAATCTTTTCTTCCTTCACCTTTTTACTCTTCTCATCTTCATTTTAATTTTTTTCATAAGCACACGCATTTTCATCTTCACTTTATTTTTCCTTAATTTCATTTTATTTTTCTTTCTCCTTCCCTTTTCCTCTATCTTCACCCTTCTTGTTTCTCTTTTATACCTTGTCTTTTCTTCCTTCACCTTTTTCTTCTTCCCATCTTCATTTTAATTTTTTTTTTTCGTAAACACGTGTTCGAAATTTGAATACGACTAAGAGGATAATACATGACAGCAACAGAGAAGCAGACCAATAAAATTTGTTTTGCTTCATGAAAGTGTACATAACCTCCCAGACTCTTGTGCCAGCGGAAAGAAAAACTTAAAAATCTGAACAAAGAATATGGTAGGGTGAACCGTAGTAATGTTATTAATTTCAGGGGGTTGTTCTTTGAGATATTTCAAAGAAAAAGTTGAATACAATTTTGCCCGTCTTTGCTTCCTTTCCGAGATAAAAATGAAATTGTTTTATATTAAACATTTCGTAGCGTGTTTTGTAAAAGCCATTGATTTATTTCTCAATATGCTCAGTCAATTTAAGAGAGCAGTGTGTTATGATAATAAATTATTGAAAAATTTTAGTTTTGTCCTTCAAATGTGCAGACATTTGATCTGAACAAATGTACAGTACAGCGCAGAACGAAAATGTAACTTTTCATTTTGGAAAAAAAATTTTAGAATGTTACATTTGTTCGGATCAAATTTCTACACATTTAAAGGACAAAACTAAAATTATTGCAATCCTTTATCATCATAATACACTGCTTTCTTAAATTGACTGATTATATCAGGAGTTAAATCATGACTTTCCCAGAACGAGCTATAAAACATGTTTTATCTCGAAAAGGAAGGAAAAACGAGTAAAATTGCATTTAAGTTTTTTGGTTGAAATATCTCGCAGAATAACCCCTCATAATTAATAGCATTACTTATGGTTCACCTTGTATTATATTAGGCCTACTTAGGTCTATACAATATTTGAGGAGCATCGTTTCAAAACGTATTAAGTCCCCCAGTGGACGAAATTAAATTTGTTATTTTCTATTTATTTATCTTTCATGCTGTGAAGTCTGATGGTTCCAAGTCGTCATATTTGTAAACTGTTAAACCAGTACTTAAAAATGGTTTTGTGTAGTGTTTTGAAAACTTCTCCGGTTTACGAGTAATCCACTTTTTCGTCGTTCGTGTAAAAAAATTGTAAAGGGCACATAATACGTTTTGAAACGATGCTCCTTATTTCTTATTTGAGCATTTTTTTTTAATATTTAGGAAGCCTACGTGCGTTATTCGAAAAATTGACTATAGACTGTAATTCATGCGAGATATTGAAAAACATTTAATTGCTGAGAAACATGTAAAACATAAATGTACCTTCCTGACACTTAGAACCTATCCTTGACATAATGAATGAAATTTTTGACGCTTTGTATCTTAAAAACTAAGATGTAGTCTAAGTTACTGACAAAGGAACATTCAACATTGGAAAATAGTATAAGAACCTTCAAATGTTGTACATTGAAAGGTCGCATTTATAACAAATTTTCTACGAAATTTTTTTTTTCGAAATCGACCTTATAAAACAGTTAAATAGTACTTTGAATATCAGTAGTATTTTCGTTGTTTGGAAGCCCTGATTCTGTCGCTCAGAAGAAGGCAAGGTCTGTGTAGTAGGGACTACCTGTGTCGTGAGGCAAAGACTGGCAAGTACGCAGTCTGACATCGAACATACCAGTGTAATGTAGCTACAGAGTTACGGGTTTAATTTGAGAGAAATTGAATAGTCTAGAATATTAGTCTAATATTGTTCACGTGATGGAATCTTTCATCATATACACGAGCAATTAGCAACTTGAATTTAATTATGTTAATCAATTAAAGAAAATCTCAAGCTACTATAGGAAATACTGCTTACTTATTAGTTATTTCTTTTTGTGTTTCTAAGAGTGAGGGTTACATCGAAGCATAATTCCTCAAATAAAGGTAAGTTGCATTAATTTGCCTAGTTTGTAATTGAATAGAAAATTCACGTAGTACAGTACTTACAATAATTTGAAGGTTTGAAAGTAACTTCACATAGCTAACTTGAATATATTGAAAATTACGTTATATGTTTGAAAGGAAGTGTTTATTTTATTTACAAGATTATTAAATTTATTTTACTTTGAGCATAAGGGACATAATATGAAAAATATACCTCGTATAGTAATTGGAGCGTTGGAACGAATAACTATGTTACAATCTGCTAACTGTGTAGAAGGAACAAAAATGTTACATCGTAGACCGTTGTTCCAACCGAGAAAGTCATGGTTAACTTGTGTAGAAGCGTCTCTGGTACGGATATTGAAAAACAATTTTTGTGACAGCTGTGTAAGATTATATAGAGCATTATTCCATTAAAAAGTCTATTTTGAAAAATTGTAATATGGACCGTTATTCGGCCCAAAACTTCAATTGTTGAGTCACAGCATAATTGATTACTTACTACAAGTTTATCGTCTAACATAATTTCTCCTGAACTTCGTACTATCCTAGCGTGTATTCTTATGGATAATAGTTTAACTCACTGGTTCCGAACATAAAAAGTGAGTCCATTAATCATATTACGGATTAGAAATATACTATGTAGTATGCAGCAACAACAGTTTTATTTGCTACTAGCCGTACCCGTGCACTCCGCTGCACCTGTTAGAAATAAATATAAAGTAATTACATAATTAAAATAGGACGTTTGATCCAGGGAACATTCGTGTTTGATAGAAGGATAAATCGTTTAATATGTTACTTAATTTAAATTGTATTTAAAGAATTAAAATGCGGTCACTTTGGTCCAGAGAGCAATCATTTGGTGCAATGACAATTCCTTTAACATGTTTCTTAATTTTTATTACATGCAACCATAGTTTAATGAAGATTGACATATAATTTAGTTTTAATGCCTATACTTTATATTACTTGCTATATGTTTCAGAAGTTACTGTAATAACATTGTAGAATTATGTCCATCTAGAGAAACTACATTTTCCAATGGCGAAATAATAATTAAACAATTAATTAGCTTCCGATATTACTTCATAAAAACACAGAAACATTCTCTGTAGGCTATGTTTAATAGCTTTCGATTGTTGTTGTCCAAGGCCCCTTATAGACGAAGTAATTTGTTTTTATTTCAGTACAGCGCCTTAGATGGCGTTGTTATTGTAATTTTAAAACTCATTTATCTCATTAAATATCAGTCCTATGAAAATTTTGTATAGAATAAAACTTATCGGAAATTAGTTTTAAAGAAACTTTTCTTATGTAATATTTTTCATTAAAATCAATAATAAGCGAGATATTTCGATTTATTTAATTCAGGCCCCCTTATAACCCCCCCCCCTTTTAAATAAAGTATTTTGAATACCATATAGCCTAAAATCTAAGTTACAACGAACTTAATTTATATTCCAATTTTCATATAAATCGGTTCAGCCATTATCGCGTGAAAAGGTGAGACAGACAGACAGACAGACAGACAGATAGACAGACAAAAAATTCAAAAAAGCGATTTTCGGTTTCAGAATGGTTAATTATACATGTTAACACCAATTATTTTTGGAAAATCGAAAATTACCAGAAAAATTTTGGCTACAGATATATTATTAGTATAGATTAATGCTTTGTGCTCAATGAACTCTCTTAATTTTGTGATATTTTTCTATAACTGATCTGAACTGCGCCCGAGCACGAACTTCTGCTCTTTCGGGCTACAATGCCTAATGTAGCGCAAGTGTAATGTATTAAATAAATAAATTTGAAATTTGAATAGAAAATTCACGTTGTACAGTACTTACAATAATTTTGAAAGTAACGTCACATAGATATAGCTAACTTAAATGTATCGAAAATTACATTAGATTTTTGGAAGGAAGTGTTTATTTTATTTATATGATTATTAAATTTATTTTACGTTAAGCACAAGAGACATAGTAATTGTTGAGTCGTAGCATAATTCTTTACTACAAGTTTATCATCTAACATAATTTCTCCTGAACTTCGTACTATCTTAGCATATGTCTTTGAGGTAAAGCTCCCTGTAAAGCAGACTTGAATAATTTCAAGGGAAAAATTGTTTCGGGGCCGGGTATCGATCCCAGGACCTCTGGTTGAACGTACCAGCGCTCTGCCAACTGAGTTACCCGACACCGTCTCAACCCTTCCCTTTATATCCACACAACTCGCGTGGGCTGACGAAACGCCAGAGACCCACGCGAGTTGTGTGGATATAAAGGGAAAGGTTGAGACTGTGTCGGGTGGAGTTCCCGGGTAGCGCAGTTGGCAGAGCGCTGGTACGTTCAACCAGAGGTCCCGGGATCGATACTCAGCCCCCGGAACAATTTTTCCCTTGAAATTATTTAGCATATGTTCTTATGGATAATAGTTTAAATCACTGGTTCCGAACATAAAAAGTGAGACCATTAATCACATTACGGATTAAAAATATACTAAGTTACGTAGTATGCAGCAACAACAACAGTTTTATTTGCTATGTGTCGTGTAATAAGAATTATTTGTGCTTTCATCGCTTCATGAACAATTCACAATTTTGCTCTGTTTATGTTCAGTGAGACTGTAGTGTTTATAGGGAACCAGAAGGGATGGAGGGACAGAATAAGAGAAATAAAGAAGGGATAGGACAGGTCCTAAGGAAGACGAATCTGTGTCGATGGGCTTTGTAAGGCCTACTTATTGTAAAATATATTGTTATAGATTTGATTTGTGGGATAATTAAACATACCTTACCAATTTAATATACTATGAGTTTAATTCAGCGGTGACCAAAACTCGAGCTGCAGTGATTACATGCGACAGACAGCCTATGAAGTAAGGAGACGGAGGAAAGGTACTTGGCATGAAAACTACAACCAGTGGTGGTTCCTGTACTAACATCTTGATCAATCCAGCGGATAAAAATCTCAAGCTTTGCTTTATCAGTAATGTCACTGCTGTCATCAAGAGCCAATGAATAATATACGATTTTTCTTGCTCCTTTTTTTAGCCTTCCTCTTGAATATAATCAGGAATTGTCTAAATTCTTCTCTCGATACTTGGTCGAGAAATTCGTAGTTTTTCAAAATTAAAAATGCCTTAGGGACAAGTTATTTAAGCTATTTTAATCATTACTCTCTTGAGAAATTCTGTTCTATTAAAAGGCTTTAGAGCACGAGATATTTCAAACCCCATTAGATAGTTGATTTCCTTAAATTTTATTTATGTCATCTTTCTCTTCCTGGCTGTGATTTAAGACATGTCAATTCGCGTTTTACAGTTCGTTGGCACATAATATTGAGTCAGTTTTTCTACAATAATATTATTAAATGAATAACTAATAAATAGTTACCCTCATCTAAAGATTAAAATGATTAAAAGTGAGGTAAATCCGTCCACACCTGTGGAGTAACGGTCAGCGCGTCTGGTCGCGAAACCAGGTGGCTCGGGTTCGAATCCCGGTCGGGGCAAGTTACCTGGTTGAGGTTTTTTCCGGGGTTTTCCCTCAACCCAATACGAGCAAATGCTGGGTAACTTTCGGTGCTGGATCCCGGACTCATTTCACCGGCATTATCACCTTCATTTCATTCAGACGCTAAATAACCTAGATGTTGATAAAGCGTCGTAAAATAACCCAATAAAAAAAAGAGATAAAACCTAGCAATTTTATCCTTCTAGGGAGAAGATCTAAAAATATCAATATTCATGCACTTACAGAAGAATTATAGAAACACATACTTAGTGATCAGTAATAATAATAATAATAATAATAATAATAATAATAATAATAATAATACTAATAATACATTATTCAGCGTGGCAATTAATGTTTCTATATACTCCTAATTGAACTGTTGAGCAAAGTAAACATAAACTTATTACATTTTACGATGAAAGAGTAATGGAACGGAGAAAAATTCTCTCCGGCGCCGGGATTTGAACCCGGGTTTTCAGCTCTACGTGCTGACGCTTTATCCACTATGCCACACCGGATTCCACCCCGGCGTCGGAAGAATTGTCTCAGTTTTAAGTTCCAACTCTTGGGTTCCCTCTAGTGGCCGCCCTCTGCACTACGTCATAGATATCTATGAACCTAGGACCGAAGTCCACAAATGTGCTGAGGTGCACTCGTAATGAGTGACTATTTGGCCGGGATCCGACGGAATAAGCGCCGTCTTAAATCACGGAGTGATTTACGCATATCATATATATTATTATAATGTACCGAAGTACATATGATATTTCCATGCAGATATTCTGCGTCATCATACGATGAAAGAGTAATGGAACGGAGAAAAATTCTCTCCGGAGCCGGGATTTGAACCCGGTGTGGCTTAGTGGATAAAGCGTCAGCACGTAGAGCTGAAAACCCGGGTTCAAATCCCGGCGCCGGAGAAAATTTTTCTTCGTTCCATTACTCTTTCATCGTATGATGACGCAGAATATCTGCATGGAAATATCATATGTACTTCGGTACATTAAAATAATATATATTAAATTGTGTCCGACAAAACAACAAAAAAGTTCTCCTTCTCAATGTTTACGAAACCACTGCTTACTGCTTGTAGAGACAAAGTTTGTAGAGCGACATGTTACCGCCACTGCTTGTCTTCAGTGCGTGAATGAAACACACAGCAATGTACAGGAAAATCGTGATTACACGATGTAATCATGACACCCGTTTTGGTCACCGCTGGTTTAATTTATTTTGTTCGTAATGATGGGCCCTATTTAACTCTGTTGTTTACAAAAGTTGAGTTGCAGCCTTGTTTCTCTCTCGTCTCTGCCACACGCTACATTCATACGGCTCCGCAAACTACTAAATTCACAGCGATATTTAGAACATCGTTTTAATGTCTAACATATTATTTTCGCAACACTATTTTTGGCACATCTTATCTAATAAGACTATCAGTGTGCAAAATTTGTTGGTCCTACGCAACCTTCCATTGTTGACCGTTCCCTTGTGAGTGTATTTCTAGGACACCTTGTACGTCTATGTGTACAGATAAATCTCTTTTATGCTAGAGAAATACCACTGTGAGGCCCAGATCACGTCATCAATTGTATGTAAGACATAATGTTTAATTTACAAGTTAACCCGGCCCCTTTATTCAAATAGAAGAAAGGACGCCAGACACTTTTCCAAGAATATTAGTTTCCGCCTATTCGTAAGTGTTGTTTTTATTGTCATATTATCTTACGAATTTCACTCTAAAAATGTCCTGATAGGCTATTTTCTTAAAATAAACAAAGTTGAATCTGTACTGTACGTACGTGTGATTTCAAGAATCGCTTGAGAAATGAGGAAACCAAGGTTGCTAATCCGGAGCTAAACTTGGGCGTGTGTTTGATTCCCGCTCGTATACCCATGCTCACGAAGTGTTAGAAACTTTGATGCAAAGAAAGACAGACGGAGCCAGCCGCAGCAGTTACAAGTTGTTTGCACAGGGACATCATTTTATTTTTACTTACATTTTTTATATTAACTTGGCTATAAGTTACCTCTAGATCAACGCCGTTTGCTACCCCCTTCCACGACTGGAGTTCGATGATACTGGCGTAATATACAAACGAATCACTTTACTAGGTATAAGAGGGAAGAAAAGTAGTTCATCCATTTACGTAAACTAGGAAATATCGCTCTTTTGAGTTTGATAATTTTCATTAGGTTTTTGTTTAATCAAAATACAGTACAGTATTAACAATGAGTGTTTTTACTCACGAACTGAGCTGTCCATGTGGACGTATTCATTATGCACATTAGCGTACAATATAGAGAATGAAGTTAAATTGAAGCGTAATCATAATATGGATATTTAAACACATTTTTTAAAACTGTGGCCGTTCATTTCGATACAGGCTTCAATTCTAATGTGCATATTATCGCACTGTAGACTATTGTACCTAATCCCAATTACCAGTTTCGTCCTTCGTACTAAGTAACTCATGTTGAAATAATTCTGTACCTACTCTATAAAAGAGTACCTTACGTACTGTAAATTCAATCTTCACTTCTGCCCGATCCGAAAAGATAAAATTACTCAGATATACTATCTACTGTCCGTCCAAGTGGTTATGTCGTAGGGTCGTAGAAAGTAGGAAAATTACGTGACAGTTAATTACTTAACGAGGCCCTTTCATTTAAGTTATTTTAAACAGTTGTGTAATATTACGTAGACGTCCAATTCCTAATAGAAATTAATGTTCTCAGAAAAGAGCTAAGACAGTCCAGCCACTAGCTGGCGAATAAAAGCTGGTGGGGGAAACCGGGATACGACGTAGGCAAATGGACGACAGTAACTGTGCGAAAATGATTCAATATTGAAAACTCTTTCGTCACTGGAAAACGCGAACATATTTTTGGAAGGTACTGTTTACTATGACCGTAAGGCTACTATGACTGTATATGCGGTCTTGGATCTGTGTAGAGGACGGTTGAACTTCATTAGTAGAAGGGATGGGAATGAAGAACATTAAAAAACTCAGGTACAATAAAAATTGAAGTAAAAATAAAATGATGTCCCTGTAGTTTCGCTACATAATCAGTTCATTGCCATGGTGAGCTGTAGCGGCTCATGCAGGTGATCATGATGTCTAATCCATGATTTGTAATTCATTATGACGTATGGTAGAATAATTACAGTATTTTTATACAAACTGTAGCTAAACACACATACTAAATTTCTATTGTTGTCAAGCTTTCTTAATTAGAATACGATATCATTTAGTACTGAAAACATAAATTGAACACAACCTTTTTCAGGCTACAACAAATACACAGGTAACTGAAGAACTTATTTATTATTACACTATTATGTTAATATTTGTCTTAGACTATTTGAAACATAGAACGTGAGAGTTTACAAGTGTTTATACACTGAAGAGTATTCCTCTATTTTCAGAAGATATTATTCTACATTCCTAAACAGTCATAAATTCAAGGAAATGTTTCACATGTCACGGAACATGAAATAGATAACAAAATTGCACCAATCGTCGATAGATATGAAGCCTATAGAAGAGAATATAATATCATTGATTACTTACGTGCAATACGTCGCAACTTCAGTGCAAATTTTGGTTGAAACTTCATGAAAACAGGGTGAATATCTTCAAAATCCACCTTAATTCAGAGCATTAAAATAATATAAAGTGATAATTTGGACTCATAATGAAAACAGCCTAAATGTAATTTTTCTGTATTATTTTGGTGACGAAATCCCCTCGGTATCCAAAAAAGATGACAAAATATATTAGATGAAGAAATATATTCGGTGACAAAAACTCCTCAGTGACAAAAAATTTGATGACAAAATGTATTTGATGACCAAAAAGTAATGACGAAAAATAGGTGACAAACTATAATGGTGACGAAATGTCCGGTTACAAAATACCCTATTTTCACTCTTTCTGTGGGTGCTAGAGAGATTTTTAATAAAAAAACATGTATCTTTATTCTAGCAATACATTTATTATTATTATTATTATTATTATTATTATTATTATTATTATTATTATTACTACTACTACTACTACTACTACTACTACTACTACTACTACTACTACTACTACTAGTCCATACCTGTGGAGTAACTGTCAACGCGTATGGCCGCGAAACCAGGTGGCCCGGGTTCGATTCCCGGTCGGGGCAAGTTACCTGGTTGAGGTTTTTTTCCGGGGTTTTCCCTCAACCCAATATGAGCAAATGCTGAGTAACTTTCGGTGCTGGACCCCGGACTCATTTCACCGGCATATCACCTTCACCTCATTCAGACGCTAAATAACCAAGTTGTTGATAAAGCGTCGTAAAATAACGTACTAAAAAAACTACTACTTACTCTCTTACGTATTTCATATTTTATTGGAGAATCTAAAATTGAATTCATAAAGAATCCGAAATTGTATACTTAACTTACATTTGAACAATATTATTGAAACGGAATTTGTTGTACACTGTGATCTTCATTGAGGCTCGCTTTAAGCAGCATAAGAGGGTAGAACCACAGTCTAGTATATACAGTCACGAAGCTTGAGTTGTTGAGGTTGCTAGGAACAATAGACTGTGCAGGTACTATTTCGCATTGTCTGTAATGAGGCAATAGTAGCGATTCTAGTGGTTAGCAACTATCTATGGATGCTTATTTATTACATATTGAGCTTCGTGTCTGTATATGCTGGACTGTGGTAGAACTTCAACGACGGAGAACCGGCTTCAGAATCTAAGTAGACTTTGCGGTGGACGGCGACGTTGTTGGGCGAGTTTTGCTCTGCCGCCATTCCTTGACCTTCCAATAATTCACAGTCATCCCGTACAAAGCAAGCAGGAGTTACCGGACCGTGCCATCCTAGCATCGAACCAATTTCATGGAATTTTACAGTGAACTCTCCAAGCAGCTTGAAATTCCTGGAATTGATGCAGAGTCATAAGTTTGTTATTCTCGAATTTTTAGAATTAGCGTTCTTGGTGCATGTTTTAGCATTCTATAATCTAAATGAATGTAGGCCTAATTAAGCTCTGCAGAAATAAAATAATAATAATTAAAACTTATCATTAATTTTAAGAAATTTGATTAACACCTTCAAACTCATCACTTCACACTTTACTTTTGCTATAACTTAACGTTCAAACCCGTAACATCACACTTTTTTGCACAACGTGAAAACACTGATTCTATCATAACTTACATACCAATCATTTAATACTCCTTGCATGACATTAAACACATAGGCTAGTTGTCGGTTTAGTATAACACCCATATTTTTTCACGCGTCGTTCTAGAATATGCCATTAGGAAACTTCAGGATAACAGAGAGGCTTTGGAATTGAACGGGTTACATCAGCTTCTTGTCTATGCGGACGACGTGAATATGTTAGGAGAAAATCCACAAACTATTAGGGAAAACACGGAAATTTTACTTGAAGCAAGTAAAGCGATAGGTTTGAAAGTAAATCCCGAAAAGACGAAGTATATGATTATGTCTCGTGACCAGAATATTGTACGAAATGGAACTATAAAAATTGGAGATTTATCTTTCGAAGAGGTGGAAAAATTCAAATATCTTGGAGCAACAGTAACAAAATATAAATGACACTCGGGAGGAAATTAAACGCAGAATAAATATGGGAAATGCCTGTTATTATTCGGTTGAGAAGCTTTTATCATCCAGTCTGCTGTTAAAAAATCTGAAAGTTAGAATATATAAAACAGTTATATTACCGGTTGTTCTGTATGGTTGTAAAACCTGGACTCTCACTTTGAGAGAGGAACAGAGATTAAGGGTGTTTGAGAATAAGGTTCTTAGGAATATATTTGGGGCTAAGAGGGATGAAGTTACAGGAGAATGGAGAAAGTTACACAACGCAGAACTGCACGCATTGTATTCTTCATCTGACATAATTAGGAACATTAAATCCAGACGTTTGAGTTGGGCAGGGCATGTAGCACGAATGGGCGAATCCAGAAATGCATATAGAGTGTTAGTTGGGAGGCCGGAGGGAAAAAGACCTTTGGGCAGGCCGAGACGTAGATGGAAGGATTATAATATTAAAATGGATTTGAGGGAGGCGGGATATGATGGTAGGGACTGGATTAATCTTGCTCAGGATGGGGATCGGTGGCGGGCTTATGTGAGAGCGGCAATGAACCTCCGGGTTCCTTAAAAGCCAGTAAGTAAGTAAGTAAGTAAGTAAGTAAGTATGTGGAATAAATTAATGAGGTGTATAAACAATTGAATGCTCTTACATATTTAAGTATAAAAATATAGGGGTGCCATTTGGAATTTCTAAAGGGGTGGCTGGGGGTTGGGATTGAAATGTAAAATGCAATTAAGCCTGGTTTCAGACTTCCCTCTCAATATTTAAATTGACGTGTTTTTTGTTTAAATTGAATTAAATTTAAATAGTTACTTATTTACACTCGAAAATTTTGAAATAAAAGCTCTGTATAAGTGAAACTTTATTAGATGAATAAACTGTAGTAAACTGATAATTAAATAAGTGAACGTGTGTGTAAATAAAGGAGTAGGTAATAAATAAATTATGTAATAGTACACGAATATTTACATAAGTTATGAAGTAAATAAACGAGTACTTGGAATTGAACGTGTAAGTAAATAAACATACAGGACCTCATATTATGTAAATAATATATTAGTAGGCTACGTAAATAAACAAGTAATTAATTAAGCAGTTAAGTAAATAAACGGGTAATTAAGCAAATGAGTGAGTATATAAATTATTACGGTGGCTCGAGAACTGCACTGGTGCGCTTTTGTCTTGGACCAATAATAATAATAATAATAATAATAATAATAATAATAATAATAATAATAATAATAATGATTTATTTAACCTGGCAGAGTTAAGGCCATACGGCCTTCTCTAACACTCAACCGGGAGTAAAAACTGCGTTACAAAAACACTACAAATTTACAAAGTACACTACAATTTTACACACAAAACTAAATAAGCTAATAATAATAAAATGTATACAACAAGTAAGAAGAAATCAGACATAATATATAACATACAGAAAGAAAGAAAAAAGCATAATAAAATGTGAACAGCAGGTCGAAATAAATGAGACATACAAAGTATAAAAAGGACAATTTTTGATAATAATAATAATAATAATAATAATAATAATAATAATAATAATAATAATCATAATCATAATCATAATAATAATAATAATAATAATAATAATAATAATAATAATAATAATAATAATAATGCAATTCCCAAGCGGTCAATACCGTCGTGGTATTGGTCCAGAAGAAAGGTGCGCCAAAGCAGTTTGCCGTCCGCCGTAACACATGGTTGCGAAGTTAAATTTTGATTCAAGGCTTTTAATATCGAAGGTTGATTTTGATGGCATCTGCTGAAGGATCTGAAGTCAGATTTTTCCTATCACGCATGAAAAAATTTGTATAATAATTTGAATAACTGTCATATTTATAGCTCCTTTCATGCAATATTAACACATCTAAATACATAGGCTAAATCAAGTAATCTTTGAAAATATTTATACAGTAAACCAGCGGTGACCAAAACTCGAACGGCAGTGATTACACACGAGAGACAGTCTAAGAAGTAAGGAGACGGGGGAGAGGTACATGGCATGAAAACTACAACCAGTGGTGGTTCGTGCACTAACATTGAGTTCTTCATCAACCCCGCGAATAAAAATAGCAAGCATTGCTGTATCAGTAATGTCACTACTGTCATCAAGAACCAATAAAAAATATATACAAATTTTCTTGCTTTTTCAATTACTCCTCAATGAACACAATCAGAAAATTTCCTGAATTCTCTTCTGGATATTTAGTCAAGAAATTGGCAGTTTTTCAGAATTAATTAACAACTTTCATTGGACAAATTATTTCAGCCACCTTATCATTACGCTTTTATAAAACTCTCCTTCGTTGGAAGGCATAGGAGAACGAGTTATTTCCCTACATTTATTTATATAATCTTCTCTTCATGACGATGATTGAAGGCTGATTTAGTTCTTGAAGTTTAATAGCTCACTTTATTACTACACTAGCACGTAATATTCAATCAGTTTCTCTATAATATTATTATTATTATTATTATTATTATTATTATTATTATTATTATTACTGCTACTGCTACGGCTGCTGCTACGGCTGCTGCTGCTAAAGCCATCAATATTGTTATTATTATTATTATTATTATTATTATTATTATTATTACTACTACTACTACTACTACTGCTACGGCTGCTGCTGCTAAAGCCATCAATATTGTTATTATTATTATTATTATTATTACTACTACTACTACTACTACTACTACTACTACTACTACTACTACTACTGCTGCTGCTACGGCTGCTGCTGCTAAAGCCATCAATATTGTTATTATTATCATTATTATTATTATTATTATTATTACTACTACTACTACTACTGCTACGGCTGCTGCTGCTAAAGCCATCAATATTGTTATTATTATTATTATTATTATTACTACTACTACTACTACTACTACTACTACTACTACTACTACTACTACTACTACTACTACTACTGCTGCTGCTACGGCTGCTGCTGCTAAAGCCATCAATATTGTTATTATTATCATTATTATTATTATTATTATTATTATTATTACTACTACTACTACTACTGTTACTGCTACGGCTGCTGCTGCTAAAGCCATCAATATTGTTATTATTATTATTATTATTATTATTATTATTATTATTATTATTATTATTATTATTATTATTATTATTAAATCAATAACTAGTAAATAACATAATAGTCATCATAAGATTTAAAAAAAAATTTAAAATGGAGATATAGCGTAGTAATTATTTTTATAATTCAAGAGAAGATTTAGGCCTATATATTGAGGCAAGTATATAGGCCTAAAAATTATGGTAACACTTGCTGCTAAATAATAATAATAATAATAATAATAATAATAATAATAATAATAATACTAATAGTTAATAGTAGTAATAATAATAGTAATAATAAGAATAATAATGATAACAATAATAACTGTTATGCCTGTGTATTCACTTACTGTTCCTGCTCGTAGAGACAGAGGGTTTGTAGAACGACATGTATGTACGAGTATGTATTTATTCACACTGCAATGGGTATATACCCAGTGGCAGTGGTAACTAATTACACTCAATAATGACAATAATAAACTTATTAATTAAAAATACAATTAATAATGATACTAATAATTAATGCTAATAATAATCAATAACAGGGAATATCCTAAATTAAATGAAACGATCACTTAAAATAACATTTGAAATAAATCTAATTTGTATCTTAAACCTAAGATCGAACTAAAACCCACGAGTATGATATGTTCATGTCTACACAAGTACCTTTCAACATTACACTCATTTCGCTGTCAACACACTCACTGCACTGGAACTACGACACATTTCACTGATTCTATCCTGATTTCACTAACACTTCAAAAACATTTCACTGTTCAAATACTTTGCACTGCCACTATAAACTATAAAGCTTCACTGACAGGAACACGTTTCACTTACACTACACACTTCACTGACACAATACACTTCACTGATACAACATAAATATTCACTGATACAACACTTCAATAACAACATATCATTTACACCCTTTAAATACTGTGTATAATTACCGTCTATTAGTAAAGTCCTTAAGCCTATTTTTAAATACATTTTTGGTTGTTGGTAAAGCCTTTAGTAAGTCTGCAGGTAAAGCATTCCAGTCCCTGATAGTACGATTGAGAAAAGAAAACTTTCCAGTGTCCGTCCTCTGCCTTCTTTCCCTCAATTTATATGAATGGTCGTTCCTTGAAGAGTAATTTGGCGGCTGCAACCTATTTTTTATTTCTCTCCAGGCAGGCTCACCTCTGTATGTTTAGAACAGTGCGCATAATCGAATTCGCGTTCTCCTGTCCGTGAGTGTGTCCCATTTTAATGGAGAATTTTTCTGACAACACTTGAGAGCCCGTTTTTGAATCTTTTCCAGTGTCTTCATATGTTCTAATCTGTAAGGATCCCAACATGCAGCACCATATTCCATTACGGGACGTACTGGTACCGACACTGCTTATCATCAGTACGTGAGCGAGACAGAGAGCAAGTATAGGAAACTCCCCTTACTAGTATGAATGTCTCTGATTACACGATGTAATCACGATACCCAGTTTGGTCACCGCTGCAGTAAACAAAATCAAACACCACAATCTTGTTTATATTCACAATTTAGGTTCAACTCATTCCAAGTCTCTTTCAGACACTTCATTTTTCAACACTGCTTCCTCTTCATCTGGAAGTTCTGTCTTCGAGGTTTCTTCTATGTTGCAGCTCCCCGTTGTCTCTTTTCATAGACCAACAGTAGTCAGCCATCATCACTTCATCCCACCTGCCTTGATAACGCTTTTCTATTTCTTTCATGTCTTGATGAACCTTTCTCCGTGTTCTTCGCTGTAACCTCCAAGGCAATCGGGAAGAAATCAGGATCTGAACATTCAGATGATTCTAAAACTGGAGGCGGTTAAGGTACTGGAATGGTGGGATCATGTGGTATAGGTCTTACATCTCATTTTAAGTTTGGATAGACAACGTCTTTCATACTTTCCTTGTTACGCCTGTCGACTTTCACCATACAAAAATAACAATCATCGACATGGTTTACTTGCTCTCTCCATACCAAGCTCTCAAGCTGCAAGGTTATTTCACTTCCACCCTGTATTTTTTTTTTACTTGGTTATTTAACGACGCTGTACCAACTACGAGGTTATTTAGCGTAGATGAGATTGGTGATAGGGAGATGATATTTGGCGAAATGAGACCGAGGATTCGTCATAGATTACCCAACATTTGCCTTACAGTTGGGGAAAACCTCGCCAGGTAATCAGCCCAAGCGGGAATCAAACCTCCGCACGAGCGCAACTCCGGATCGGCAAGCAAGCGCCTTAACCGACTGAGCTACGACGGTGGTTCCCACCCTGCATGTAGGAGATAGATAGACAGACAGACAGACAGACAGACAGTCAGACAGACAGATAGATCTGTCTGTCTGTCTGTATATATAAGTTACTATAAGTTAGGTTATATTATAACCTAACTTATAGTAACTTATATAGGCTATACAGAGTGAAGCATAAGTAATGTCATTAATTTCAGAAAGTTATTCTTTGAGAAATTTCAAACAAAAAAGTTTGATACAAATTTGCTCCTTTTCGCTTCCTTTTCGAGATAAAAATTGTTATACATATATGAAATATTTCATAGCTTGCTTTGGAAATTCCCAATATCCTTAGTCAATTTAAGAGAGCAGTGTATTATGATAATAAATGACTGAAATAATTTTAATTCTGTCATTTGAATGTGCAGAAATTTGATCCGAAGAAATGTAAAATTGTAAAATTCCTTTGTAGAACGAAAACTTACGTTTCTTCGAATCAAATTTCTGTAAATTTAAAGGACAAAACTGAAATTCTTTCAGTAATATATTATCATAATGCACTGCTCTCTTAAATTGACTGAGCATATCGGGAATTAATTGAATGGCTTTCCCAAAATACGCTATGAAATATTTAATATAAAACACATTTTATCTCTAAAAGGAAGCAAAAGGAGCAGAATTGTATTCAACGTTCTTGTTTGAAGTAAGTCAAAGAATAACCCCCTGAAATTAATGACGTTACTTACGGTTTGGTGTTTGTTTAGTTGCCATCCGCACCCCAAATTTACGTCTATTTAGAATTATTGAAATTCTCTTAATTCGTTTACCTAATCTTGAGATTTCGAAGGTAACAAACAATAGGTAGGCCTATAGAAATACAGAGAGTTCCAAACTAAGGACCATGAACTAATAGATCATAATGCTCTAAGACAGACATGTCAATTGATGCCCACAGGAGCAAGCGCGCGCTTTAGAGCCCAGGAGAGCCTGAGCGCTTTACAGCGGAAAGGAAAGAGACAGACGAAAGAGGTAGTATATGCCGCTTGGTCGAGCTATATACAGGGATGGCCAGCACTGATTAAATAGATAAAGGAAAGAGAACTTATTAAAACTGTATCCATGTTAATTTTTAGATTTGCCTGAGAAGAATAAGTGCATTATAAGAATGTAAGTTTTAATTTTAATGCTCATTTTTCACAAGATTGATTTTTTATTCAAAAGGAATATTTTCTCAACTTTTCGTATAGAAAAGTGAAATTTTCAGGTACAGGCCTATTTATTTAGTAGCCTTACAGAATGTTTTCGTAAATCTAATATACCGTATATACGTATTACTGAAGATAGTGTATTGAAAATTGTGAAAATATTCGCATGGAAATTGTTTGTAAGGAAATGAATTAACAAAACAACTACTGTTACACCATAAGAAAAAGATACGTGCCCATGTGTTGTAAAAATGTCAACTCTATAGCTTCAGCAGATTTCGAGAAAATAATTTAATATTCTGATGATAGGAAGTTGCTCACTAATATAACCTTAAAAGCATAATGCGATACGAGTTTTGTTACGTAATATTAGTTACACTTAAAACAGATACAGTACCTAGGTAACTTTGCTTTGTACTGTAATATTGTTTTGATTAGTTTATCGATTACTTTTGTAAGGCTAGAGATACCATCAATATAAATTCCAACTTATCATGTCATACTAAATCTCTTTCTTTGGAATATCACTTTCTTTATGAATGATGTGTTTCATCCACTTAATACAGTATAATATTATACTATTATGGAATTATGTTATTAAGATTTGAAACACAAGTGCAATATTAAGAAATAAGTATTAGTACTTTTGTTTTACAGACAATATAGATAATATTAAACAGAAAGAAGCCATATGAAAATAACGACATAAAATTTCACGTTCCATTTGAAGTTTGTGCACCATTGTTTTCTTAATCCAACAGGTTGCTTATTCATATACACAACCCTTCCTCTTTCCATACTTAGCGCTTGCTGCCCGCGCACGACGTCAATGTCAGAAAAATGCGCTTTCTTTGACATCACTGTTCTAAGATGTGGCATTCACCGTAGTTAGCCTACAGCTTTACGTCGTTAAGATAAAAAATTGCGGTTTGCCAATATCTTTATAGACTACTGAGTAAGCTTAGACGTTACCTTGGATATCTCAATTACTTAATCAAACATGAAACAAACTGTCCTCTTCGAACTTTTCTTTTGAAGGAAATGGTGAAGAAGCTTCTTTTGAGAAAGGCGACCTCAAATTCTGTGAGTAACGAGCTTGAACAATGCTGGGAGCAACACGATAGTTCTTACAGCTTTGTTGTTAACACTTGTGTGGTTTGTGGCTTCACATCTGCCGCGCTGAAGACGGATAATATGAATTACAAATGACCTATAACTCCTTGTCACGAAGCATGTATATTAATTTAGAGCCTTTTCTATCTGACAAGTACAAATTTGTCCGCATCCAGCCTTCAACCTTCCATTACTGTTGTATTCTGTTGTTCTCGGTGTTGAAGTCGATACCTTGCCAGCCGTTGGGTGTCTGAGGTTGGCGGGTTCAAACCTTGCCGAGAGCGGTAGATTTTGAAGGAAGTGGCATCAACACGGATGACTTCTTTCGGAAAGAAAATCAAATTAAGAGACCACGTTTCAGATTTCCAGCACATAAGAGCACTCTGTCCCTGAAAAAGGGCTCCAGGCAAAAGAATACTTAACTTACTTATGGCTTTTACAGAACCCGGAGGTTCGTTGTCGCTCTGACATAAGCCTGCCATCGGTCCCTTTCCTGAGCAAGATTAATCCAGTCCCTACCATTATATTATATTATTATAGTAATGCCGCACTTCGATTATTGTGACGTTTTGTTAAGTGACCTAAGTTCTGAACTGTCAGTCAAATTACAGCGAGCTCAGAATATGTGAGTCAGATACGTGTGCAACATCCGACGATATGATCACATATCACCGTCCTTCGCAAGTCTTTTGTGGCTCCGACTTAAAGAACGCAGAACTTTACATTATTTGTCTTTACTCTTTCGAATTCTGCACACCTCAACACAAAATTACCTTTCGTCTCGGTTCTCTTATCTATACTCTAACCACAACGTAAATACCAGATCACTTATCTGTGGCACGCTAAGTATACCTCTTCATAGAACATCTTGTTATTCATCATCTTTTACAGTATCCACCTCGCGTCAATGGAATTCTTTATCACAAAGTATTAGGGGCTGCAAGACAATAAACACCTTTAAAAACAGCTTAAAAGATAACCTTATTAGCATTTCACTCCAATCATACTGACTTAAACTATCACCGACTACATTGTTACTTCTTTCTTTAGACATCACCCTGATAGTGCTGTATTTTCAAAATTGTCTCATAATAATCTCTTTCTATTATCTAATATTATTTGATATATATTAACATTCTATGTATTTTAGCTTAATTTTGCTACACAGTTTATTTCAGTGTTTAATTAATAGTTCATAGCATTTTGTTGTTTAATTCGTAAATAACTCTTGTATACTTGTAGCTCTTATCTAAATCAAATTGTTGAATTCTTTGTAAGTTGATACATATGTATGTATACTTTTTGCTGGTTGAGTGGGAGAGAAGGCCTTAAGGCTTTAACTCTGCCAGCTAAAATAAATTATTATTATTATTATTATTATTATTATTATTATTATTATTATATTCCACCTCCCTCAAATTCATTTTATTATTATCCTCCCATCTACGTCTCGGCCTCCCCAAAGGTCTTTTTCACTTCGGCCTCCCAACTAACACTCTATATACATTTCTAGATTCGCCCATACGTGCTAAATGCCCAGCCCATCTTAAACATCTGGACTTAATGTTCCTAATTATGTTAGGTGAAGAATACATTGCTTGCAGTTCTGCGTTGTGTAACTTCAACCCTCTTAACCCCAAATATTTTCCAGCACCTTATCTCGAACACCCTTAACCTCTGTTTCTCTCTCAGAGTGAGAGTCCAAGTTTCGCAACCATACAGAACAACCGGTAATATAACTGTTTTACAAATTCTAACTTTCAGTTTTTTGAGAACAGACTGCATCCACAAAAGCTTCTCAACAGAATAATAACAGGCATTTCAAATAGATATTTATTCTGCGTTTAATTTTCTTCCGAGTGTCATTTATGTTTGTTACTGTTGCTCCAAGATATTTGAATTTTTCCCCTTTTCAAAAGATAAATTTCCAATTTTCAATTAAATGGAATTTCTGCCCGAACTCTTTCTCCCTGAAAAACTTATGGTGTGAAGTTTGAGAACATTGAATCAATAAAAGCGTACAAATAAGTAAATTTTTGTATTTCCATTTCATTCTATGTTCTGGTCACGAGACATAGGCCTAATCATATAGCCTACCTTGTCTTTTCGGGGTTTACTTCCAAACCTATCTCTTTACTGCTTCAAGTTAAATTTTCGTGCTTTATCTAGTCTAATAGTTTGTGAATTTTCTCCTGACATATTCACGTCATCCACATAGAAAAACAGTTGATGTAACCTGTTCAATTCGAAACACTCTCTGTTATCCTGAACTTTCCTAATGGCATTTAAGCTTATTATTCTAGAGCAGGGCTGGGTACCGGGAGCGAATCCAGTCTCTAAACGACATCAACGCTGCGCGGTATTCGGCGGGAAGAAAGGGGTTGAAGAGAAGTTATATGGCTCCCCGTGAGAGAATAGAATTCGCTCTTGGTGCCCAGCTCTGTTCTAGAGCAGAGTTAAAAAGTAAAAGTGATAGTGTATCTCCTTGCTTTAGCATCCGACAGAAACTAGCCTATACGGACTATGCTGCACGTTCACAGAGACATTTTAATTATTGGAACTAGTATCTTGGGAATACCAAATTCTAATGACAAAGAATATTAGTTAATATAAAATTCACATTTCTTCATACGGTGGTTTAACAGCCTTTCGTTAAATTTCTACACATAAATTCCTAACATTAAGGACCGAATTCATAGTCAACACTTATCGTAAGGAAACCCTTAAGTAGTTGCTTATAATAATTTCCAATTCATAAATCCCACTGAAGTGAACACTTAGGCCTATTCAAATAAGGTAGCTTGTCAGTTTACTCAAGTGTTTCCTCATATGTATTGTAATCAGCTGATTTGGTATACAATGGATGATGATTATGGTTTAATTTCATTTATTGAGTTCTGTAATTAAAATGAAAATGAGTTTCGGCAAGCAAAGGACATATCAGAGATATGGAAAACCATTTAGAGATATATAATGATCAACAATTTAAGAGGAGATACCGTTTCGACAAGAACACTGTTGTGAATATTCTGGTGTCCTCATTTCAATTCACAATACAACCATGAGGCTTACCGTTTTCGCCACTGCTGAAAGTACTGGTTGCTTTGAGATTTTATGATACAGCAGCATTTCAGGTACATTTAAGTGGCATTTTTTTTTTTTCGAAAAGTATTCACGTCCCAACAAAGTGTTATTTGCATTTTTGTTTGTATTCTACCCGAGAAATAAGCTGTTAAAACTTGCGTAATTATATCACTTCCACTTTGTTTAGCATAAAAATAACTGAAAAATAAATTAAAATGATTTACTTACAGGAATATTTCCGGAGTTTGCATTAAACTCAAGTGCAATTTTGTTCCATGTCAATTTCTTCTTTTGGAGAGGACAATTATCAATTTTTTTTTTTTTACTTTCGACGATATCTCCATATTTCATAACTAGTTATCTTAGCTCATTTCTTTCTTTTTTGTAAAATGCTTTCTGTACATCTTGTATAATTTTTAGCTCTATAATATTTACTTCTGTGTTTGTGTATGACAATAATGCCGATTTAACAATTTGAAGACGCTGGAAAACAATTGAATGTAGGAAAGCGCTCACATCTAGCCATGTTGCCATATTTCTTTCGATGTCAAGGGAATGCTCAGGGCATATGAATGAGACTGCCACGCCAGCCACAGTAACGACACGACAGGCGAGGCTTTGATATTTATAAGTCATTGTTTGTCGCTTCTGATTGTGTTTCTTTTAGTCCCACCGCTCCAATCATATTCTACAAAAAACTGTTGCCGCCAATAGCAAACCAGGATTGAATTTTGACGTGTACATATCAAGTCCACGTGGAGTAAGAACCAAGGTTGCCATTTTTAATAACAAATGTTCGTTCAGTTTAGTAAAGCATTTCAAGTGGAAGTTATAAATTGGTGTTAATATTTAAAAATATATAATACACTAGCATTACCCTCCCTTTTATACGGAAGCGAGATTTGGTCATTAAAGAAAAAAGACATGAACAGAATCAAAGCAACGGAAATGAAATTTTTCAGGAGGACAGCAGGATATACTCTTTTAGACCGAAAAAGGAATGAAGAAATTTTAGAACAATTAGAAGTAGAGTCAGTAGAAGAAAAAATCAGCAGATACAAATTCAATTGGCTAGATCATGTAAGGAGAATGGAAAATTCAAGAATCCCAAAAATTATGATGCGATATAAACCTAGAGGACATCGTCGACCAGGAAGACCTTTAAGAAGACTGCTAGATGGGGCCGAAACAGGTCTGCAGAGGCCTAATTCGTGAAGGATGATGATGATGATGATGATGATATTTAAGATGTGGAGGCCATGGGTAGGCGATGATGAAGTTGAAAGTAATGTAAATGCGTGTGTTCCTTCAACTAGTAGAAGTAAGACAATTACAGGTAGCAAATTTATGAGGACATTGAATAAACAGTCTCAGAAAATAATTTGTAATGTGTAATGCCTATGTCAAAAGTAATAAATTCGGCAAGGGACCGATTACAGAGACCGCAAAAGCTGTTGGATTAAGTAGGCAAGCCGTAAGCAGAGTTGTAGAAAGAGATCCTAAAACACTCAAAAAACGTAAAAATAAAAAACAGAAATTTGAAAAAGCTGATAACTTCACCTGCGATCTGATTCGTCGAACGGTGTATGATTTAAAAAAAATGGACAGTCGCCAAGAGTTAGTGAAATATTAATATAACTTCAAAACAAGTGTGAATTCCCCTACACAGAAACAACACTGAGAGAATTATTGAAGAAGTTAGGATTCAGGTTCCGAATTCTTAACAAAAGATGCGTGACAATGGAGTCATCGAGAATAGTAACGTGGAGGTACAAATATTTGAACACACTTCGTTCTAAAAGATCGGCAGGCCATAAAATTATATTTTTGAACGAGATATGGTATGACACCCATGATGTCCCCCAAAAAAGCTAGAAATATAGGTGACTCCAAAGCAGATTCACATGGTGAAATGAATTCTGAAATTTTATTATTATTAATATTATTATTATTATTATTATTATTAGTTATAAAGTAGTCGTGTTTCTCGTTTGTACGCCTTGTAGTTTGAAAAAGACGCGACAACATCGCTTTAGAACAGTATGCAATCGACATGTCTGTTATTGTTGTTAACCTCTTCTTTGATCTGCCGGTCGTTACTGTGGCTGGCGCGGCGATAATAGCGTCTCTGCAATACGATCTGAAATAAGTGCTAAGGAAATGCTCATTACTTAAGTGTTTCCTCATTTTATAAGTGACGACTATGAATTCGACCCTTAAACTCTAAACAGGAGTTTTATGGGCGATAGAGAGATTTTAGATAGGCTACTTTGCTACTGTTCTAACATTTTTATAAGTGAATCTCTGCTGTTAAAAATGGGATAGAGCAAAGTATTACAATTTTACTCCAAACATAGTCTATAACAAAGTTAGACGGGTTGAATGACCGAGCACAGGGATCATACAAGACTTGGTTTCCGAGGGAACAGCCTAATTTCTATTTGATGAGCTTGGGTTGCATCAGTAGCATGAGCCATGGTCTATGTAACCATGACAACGGTGGCGTACTATAATGGTTCTGTGTGGGTGTTAACGAAGAGTGAGGGTTGCTCCTCTGGGTGGAGGAAGTGGAGACCATCTCCGATACCTGAAAGCATCCTGCGATCCTCATTGGCTCTTGTGTTGTGGACTACCACAACACTTTAGTGCTTAGGCGAACCAGAGGTTGTGGTGCCTAGTTAAATTGTGCAGCGATATAGGTCATTCCAAATGTGATCAAGCTCATCACTCCACATGTATATTCGGCACTCATTTATTTATGAAATAAGATTATTCAATAATATAATATAATATAATATAATATAATATAATATAATATAATATAATTTATAATACTTACTTACTGGCTTTTAAGGAACCTGGAGGTTCATTGCCGCCCTCACATAAGCCCGCCATTGGTCCCTATCCTGAGCAAGATTAACCCATTCTCTATCATCATATCCCACCTTCCTCAAATCCATTTTAATATTATCTTCCCATCTACGTCTCGGCCTCCCTAAAGGTCTTTTTCCCTCCAGCCTCCCAACTAATACTCTATATTTCTGGATTCGCCCATACGTGCTACATACCCTGCCCATCTCAAACGTCTGGATTTACCCATAATGTTCCTAATTATGTCAGGTGAAGAATACAATTCGTGCAGTTCTGTGTTGTGTAACTTTCTCCATTCTCCTGTAACTTCATCTCTCTTAGCCCCAAATATTTTCTTAAGAACCTTATTCTCAAACACCCTTAACCTATGTTCCTCTCTCAAAGTGAGAGTCCAAGTTTCACAACCATAAAGAACAACCGGTAATATAACTGTTTTATAAATTCTGACTTTCACATTTTTTGACAGCAGACTGGATGATAAAAGCTTCTCAACTGAATAATAACAGGCATTTCCCATATAATATAATATAATGTAATATAATATAATATAATATAATATAATGTAATGTAATGTAATGTAATGTAATGTAATGTAATGTAATGTAATATAATATAATATAATATAATATAATATAATATAATATAATATAATATAATATAATATAATATAATATAATATAATATAATATAATATAATATAATATAATATAATATAATATAATATAATATAATATAATATAATATAATATAATATAATATAATATAATATAATATAATATAATATATAATATAATATATAATATAATATATAATATAATATATAATATAATATATAATATAATATATAATATAATATATAATATAATATATAATATAATATATAATATAATATAATATAATATAATATAATATAATATAATATCAGGAACGAACACACCACCACAACAACACCAACAATTGTACGTAAGTTATTTCTCCACAATTACTTACAGGAGATCACAAAAAAGTACTTCATTTTGAAAGTAGACCTAAAATAAATTTCGCGTGTTTGCAGCATATCCGGCTGACTGAACTTGGAGAAGCGACACCTTGGAAAAACTGTTAACATATGTCCATGTCAAGCTGTTATCTAATATTAACATCATTGTCATTCCAAACCCAATATAATATAATGTTTCTAGGGCTAATAGGGATGAAGTTACAGGACAATGGAGAAAGTTACATAACGCGGAACTGCACGCATTGTATTCTTCACCTGACATTAGGAACATTAATCCAGATGTTTGAGATCGTCAAGACATGCAGCACGTATGGGTGAATCGAGAAATGTATAGGCCTAGGCCTATAGAGTGATAGTTGGGAGACCTGAGGGAAAAATAGCCTACCTTTGGGGAGGTCTAGATGTAGATGGGAGGATAATATTAAAATAGATTTGAGGGACTTGAGATATGATGGTAGGGACTGGATTAATCTTGCTCAGGATAGGGACCAATGGCGGGCTTACTGTATGTGAGGATGGCAATTAACCTCCGGGTTCCTTAAAAGCCATTTGTAAGTAGGCCTATAAGTACAATATGGTCTCCAGCCTAATATAATAGGAGAAGTGTTACTAAACACCAGCACAGACAAGCATTCATCATCTTCATTAGAAGCTGTTTTCCCAACCGTAATACCGAATCTAGATGAATCTTCTCTCACGTCTTTTCTCGAACTTGTTTTAGGTATGGCTTCTTGCATTGCCATTTCATTCCACTGTTTTCTAAATTTTTTGGAAGGTGAGGTTTTCCTTCCTCCTACAGTTGCCAAAACTAGTAACGAAACAGAAAAACCAGGTTATAAAGATGGAATACTAATAATACTAGTAGAGCCTATTTCATATTTGCGACATACTGATATTATAAGTCATAACCTCAAAACATACTGTATCATAATTTAAAAACGAAATCAGTTAAACATACATTGCTATAAACATAGATTATTTCTCTTTAAGAATATATATAATTAATATTTATAACATTGAGAAATAACAATTTATATAGGCCTATTCAAGAAAAGAACTTACCACCAAAATTTTCACTTTCCTCGGAAATGCAATAAGCTAATGAATGATAAACGTTTCAACAGTTCAGCTTCCAACTGCAAACTAACACATTCCCGCGAAAGAGAGTATTAGTGGATAGTAATCTGGAGGGCTTCCGCTAGAATACAACACGTCTCAGGTCGTATATAAACTTAACTTATCTATTTCATATTTGTACCTCTTTTTCATATTTGTAATACTTCCTCTATAATAGGCCTATAATTTAATAATGATAGGCCTATATGATATGATATATGATATGATATGATATAGTCTTATACGATGATATTAGACTATATGATATGATATGATATGATATGATATGATATGATATGATATGATATGATATGATATGATATGATATGATTTACACTCTTCTGGCATGTAGGTCTACCACTTAAAAAGATAAAAAAGTTAGGCCTATATTTTGAAATCAAACTGCAGTTTATCCTCTTTCCTTAGAATCAAAGTGCATAATTATGTCGCTCAAAATTTTTCAGTAGTCTATATCAAGGAAATCGGATTTTTTGCACTTTAAGTACAGTTTTGAAGCTTACACTTTAAATTGGATACATTTGTTTCTTCCAATACCTTTCAGACAAGATGGCATTAGTTTTTCGTCTTTCCTGAAAAATCAGATTTTTAGATAAAGTGCAGTTTGATTCTAGACGATTCAAATGCTTACGTGCGCATAGCATGTAGTAAGAACCATAGAGCGGGGGTAAGTGAGCTCGCTAGCTACAACAAGACGCGTAGCGAGGAAGGGAAGTCTCTCAGTCCACTTTCTTCTTCCCCTCACGCGCAGGTAGGTTTCACGAGATAACGAATGGTGTGAATTTATGGCGCAACGACAGTAATGGACCTACAATTTAGAGTAGGCTGCTGTCCTGAACATTTATTGTGGAGACTGAAGAAACTCATGAAAAATTCAAATAACATAAGTTTTGTTTTTCAAACCCAGACATCCCTTATGTCAAGCCCCCTTTCCATCCAGTAGTTAAAATTTAACGACGTTCGATGCTCGGTGAGAGGTCCCGGCTTCACGTCTCTCTTCGACTGAAGTGTCCGCATATAATATGTAATAGACCTAAAGTCTTAAAAGTAGTTAGGCCTATTTTATCTGTGCAATGCGTGCGGTGACTTATTCTTGACCTGAATCGTGTGGCTGACCTGTGCTCAGGAATACACCGCGGTGGCTGCCAAGTCAAGGGGGTAATTAGCAAGTGACTTCCCGAGGAAAGCATCCTGATTTAGCAGACACATCGTCTGTGTCCCATAAAGCTTGTTCCTCTGTGACCAAGAATGCATTGAACTTTGAGTGTGGACTGGAGAGATCTTACGGAATCAACATTCTTGTGTTCACTTTATAATTTCTGTGTTGTAAAGAAAAGTTAGACCTGTTGTAATCCTGAAAAAGAAAATTGTTTTCAAGATTTTTAACGGAAATACAGTAAGTCTGTTACTGATAACTAGAGGGGGGATTTATATGCACTAAAACTAGTGAAAATATGCAGTAAAAACGTTGAAATATGCTCTAAAAATTGAGAAATATGCACCAAAAGAGTGTTGATTTTCAATGAAATTCACAATTTTCTCGTAAATTTATTCAAGTAATAAATGTAATGAACTAATGATACAAATGGAATGATGTTATTCTTTCATTGAATTTATTTGGTAATTAAATTATAATTAGGCTTACTTACATAATTCTCAATATTCATGTGCTTATGTCATTAATCATTATATTCATTATATCAAATATCATTCACCAATCACTTCATGATCATTTGAAAAATTGTTTTTGTTACAATACACAATTAAGTTTTTCTCCAAATTTTCTGGCAAAATAAAAAGAGATTAAAATAACTGTAAATAATATAACAAAATATTTACTGCAAAGTTATATTGGTATTATAATTTATAATATAATAAATATTTATAATAAAACTCAAACGCACCCCTACAACAGGCAGCGATGTCGAGATGATGCCGGGATCTAGTAGGCTCTGATGATGGTGTGAAGGATACACCGAAACAACTGTAAGCCACACGTGGTTATATAATTTAACACTATAGTCGCGACGCTGTTATTCCCGGCGTGACTCCTCCTCTTTGCTTACGTCTTAGGAAGTGAAGGCTCTATAAAGTCTAGGTAGGTAGTATCGTTCGCCATTTTTGTTCTTTCGTTGCCGAGCTACCATACGAGGAATCTATTTGCCACACCACTAAATATTATCATGTCGTAGCTCCTATGATAATAAATCAAACGCATTGTAATTGAGCGGCAAATAACGTCATCGTGTGCTTTCTGCGAACGCCAACGAAAGAGCCAAAATGGCGGGCGATTATATTAAGTATTTATCGAGCTTTAAGAAATGAATAACGTCTTCATAAGCGAATCACAAGACGCACACGTTTAAATGTAGCCGACCTGCAACGCGATTGGCTGCCGGAAATTAGAGCGACGGGACTATAGTACGCAATAGTTGCGGTTACAAAATACTCGTTTGACTTTGGAACTACAATATGAAAACGCCTGTTCCACATAACGGAACGTTTGGCACTATTGAAAGCAGTGACGCCAAATTTTGGAAAACAGTGGGTGGGCTCAAACATTTGAGGTATACTGTAAGTTAAATAAATCTCATAACACGACAAATTATTGGGTGGGCTCGGATCCCACGAGCCCATTGGGTGGGCTCGGATCCCACGAACCCATATAGGCCTAAGTTGGCGCCACTGTTTGAAAGCAGAATTGGGAATCCATTCATCGTACTGAAATAAATGTTGGAAACTAAAGTAAAAGATAAATAGTAAAGATACGAAGATCCTCTTTTAAAAATGTACACATTATCTTAGAACTGATATTATAGAGTATAGGATTCTATCAAATAACATAATACCTATCTTATAATAACTGTATTGTGAATTTTATCAAGGGAGATGAAAATATATAGGTTACGTTTTATTTACAAATATTTTACAATTTTAGTTTCATTACCATTTCTTGAAATTAAACTAAAGTTTGTTGAAACATGACTATTGTCGAAGTTCTTTTATCTAAAAAAAGTTGAACAGTAAATTTTCATATTTCATTACAATGAGGTTATTATTATTCTTCATTACGGTATTAATATGAACTTTAGCACGGCCGAAATGATTATAGCTTTTATTTATTAATTTTTGGAGAAATTGAACACTATTGTGACCTTCAGCTAAGCAGAAGAGGAAGAATAGGTTAGGTTTTATTTACCATTGGGATCCACTTCGATTTCGTGACCAATTTACAGATAATTTAAAATTACTTTGTGCGAGATCGTGCGTATTTGCTTGCTTTCCGCAAAAAACCAATACGCGGTAAGTGTGAAATACCACATTCAGTATTCCCAACATAACACACACAACAATTTCCCTCTTCTTACCGCTTAAGCGCCATATTCATTTTACTGCTTTAGGCTTTTAACATATCATTTTTAGAGACGTTTAACATAGTAATAATTATAAACTGGAAACGTACCACTGCAATTTCACCTAAATTGCACTGTTAATTATTGTTTTTAAATATTTGCAAAAATTAAGTAAACTCTACAACACCACAAAAGTTACTGCATTTGTAATGCAAGTAACATTAAGGAAGCCGTGAATAAATCAACAAGATTCCAGATCCCGATGTTATTACTGCAATATGTTATATAAATAATATTGTTAAAATATTAAAATGAAAAATAAATCATTACATAACCTTACCGTTTGTTTGAAGTTCGCATTTATAGACTGGGGGAAAAAAAAGACAGACGTATATCACGGCCTGCTGGAATATAGTATACACAGAAAACATTTTATAGCAACAATGTTGAAGATAGATATTTTAGTTTTTAAAAGTTGCCGTCATTGAACAGAAACCAAGATGGAGATTTCATTGCAACTAATTAGAAATTCGTCTTTCAGGTATGTAATAAACGATCTTCGCACAAAATAATGTACGTTACACGAGCGGTATGTTTGTTTTTATGTTCTCGGAAATTAAAAAAGCTCAACTACGTTTCGCTTTTTCAATCTTTTCCTCGAACATGAAAACGTCAACATACCGCTCTTGTAACGCATATTACTATTACATTTCCTGCTTGGAACAAACCTGATCTACGAATTCAATTTAGCATTAGAAAAGATTTCATTTCCACGAATTCACATCTCGACTCATTATGACATCATACTGCATCACATAGCATACAGGGAAGTATGTGATCATTTAGCGTCCTAAACACCACTGTTATATTACATACTAGTCGTACGTAACTTCACTCACATTTACAAAGTGACAATGATGAAGAAATTGGCAAGAATTTAAACTATAGAGAAAGAAACATTTAAGGTAAAAGGCGAGTTCCGACCACCAATAAACTGTCCACCGTTGGAAGCACGTTCTTGGTGCTTTCCCTTGCGTCATCAGTTTTGCTTAGTGACATGTAAGGATTTATAACTGTGGAGCATTGTCACTACGGCGCTGTTTCGTACACAAAGAAATACCGGTTTGGGTGTAAAAATATTGAATTGTCTTGAAACTTAAACGTATGTTTTCAGTTTTATTAAATGTTACTCTCACAGTTATGGAACAATTTTAAAATTTCAACGATCACGAATGATTATCGTTGCATTGGAGTAGAGGATTTCAAACAATAAACAGTTAATATTTAAATGTAGGTTTAGGAAGTCTAGTGATGGAGGAAATAAATTAAATACCGATATATTGATATTGCAATATATTGCAAACCTAATTTCGATAAACGATATATATCGCAGAAAATATATTGATATATCGAACGATTATCGATATATCGCTATTCCGTAAGCAAATTGCATTTTAAGGCGTACATTTCTGTATTACAATAAAATTACTTAACTTTTAATGTTCCTTTTTACCATTGAAATTAACATCATAACAGTCAAAAGCATCAATGTAAAATTGTAACAATAAACAATACATTTTCAATACCATATGATGTAGGTCCTAACCTAAATAAAATTATGGTGGAGGCAAGGAAGCTTAAATGAGTGAACTTTACATGGTTGAATATATTGGAATACGATTCAATTATTCTAATGTTATATAAGATTCAATCCAGGACACAGATATAATGCTCTTTTCTACCTAACAACGTAATAATATTTTAAAATGTAAGTAAACAGAACTTGTAATTATTTTTAAATGTAAGCAAACCTATTTAGAATATTACACGTTTTAACAAACTTCACAGTTGATTTGATACAACCTTCTACAGTAAGTTCCCATTGCAAGTTATGGTTACACTCCAACATTTCAAACAACAATGGTGATGATTATAGGGATAGAATTTTTATGCACTAAAAGATATACTAAGAAAACAGAATGTCAGCACTAGGTTGTGCATAGAAATCATAGACATAAACATATGTCACATCGGTATTAAATCCTTGTTTCTCTTTCTATTTCAGAATATAGAAATAAAAGTTTTGATACCCGTTTTGAGGTCAGACGGTTCCCTTTTAGGGTGGGAGTTGCTCTTCTGCCTTGGAGAACATTAATAACGATATTAAAACAGTAGTAGGTAAATCTCCCATCTGTCTCACGTTCGCACACATTGAATTTGGTGCTACATGTTAAACAGTTTGAATTCGAGTTCCAGTCCAGCCAATTAGAACGAGGTATTTAGTGAGGTTGCACATGAGCCATTCAGAGCAAAAGTGGTGTAAGTCAAAATTGGGTAATGAGGTTTAAAGTAAAAATTCTTTAAAGTACAGCGCAAAGTAGCAATTAAAATGTCCTCCTTGCTATCCCTGACTACTAATAGTTTAAATAAATAGAATATTAATTGCTACTTTGCGCTGTATTTTACAGAATGTTTACTTTAACCCTCATTACCCATTCTTGACTTACACCACTTCTGCTCTCAACGGCTCAATGTAACTGTCCACCTTCAGTAGCGCCATCTCTCGGGAACTATCGGAGTTGTCTAATGTGAATTTTGTTGTTCTTGATAATGATAATTCCAAAACAAAATCGATAAATTTATGAGAACCAATATATTATACAATATATTTAATCAAAATTTCGATATCGATATATCGCTATAACGAAACGAAAATATCGGTATTTCGTAAAAACCGATATATCGTTCCCATCTCTAGAAGTCATTCATTAGTAACGATCTTCGGGTAAATATATGCATCCACAAGCAAATATTTGAGAAATATGCACTAAACCCCTGAATATGCATTTATATGCACTATAAAACTTTCCGTGTTGATTCCTCATAGCATGAAACATTTCTCTCATACATGCATATCTTTAACCTTCAAGGAATAAAACATGCAAATATGCCAAAATCCGCCCTCTACTTATTATTTAGTGTAAAGTGGAAGTACGGTATTATTATTGACCAACATTTAAAGTGGGACAAGCATATCTCCTTCCTGTGTAACAGATTGCGTAAAACAATCCACAAATTTTCCATTCTACGCTCTTATTTACCTGTTTATGTTCTGCGTACTGTGTACTTAGCTCTGTTTTCAATCAGTAATTCAGTATGGTATTTTAGGTTGGGGAGGAATGGCAAAATCGACTATCCATCCTTTAAATTTGCTCCAAAAAAGAATTATCAAAATTTGTCTATATAAACCTTTTGATTACCCAACAAAATTAATTTTTCAGGAATTTAGTGTATCAAATCTAGAACAAATTTATAAACAAACATTGCTGATTTACTTCCATAAAAACCACAATAAATTTAAATTTGATCCTCACGAATACCATACGAGATAAAATTACAGTTTCTTTCTAAATACTCCCAAATGCCACACAACTGCTGGATTAAAACACAGCAGACATTTTGGACCCAAAATTCATTAATTCGAGCTTACCCTGATCTTAGTACACTTAACATAACACACATAGATTTAAGAAACAAATCAGATTAATTATTTAATTGTTTAAGCTAATTTGATACTCTAATATTTATGTACTTGTGTATTTTCTATTTGTATATAGACCCTATTATTACATGCTGTATGTATTTTACCATTTATTAATGTTATTGTGCTCAATGAACTCTCTTAATTTTGTGATATATTTTGTATAACTGATCTGAACTGCGCCCGAGCACGAGTTTCTGCTCTTTCGGGCTACAATGTCTAATGTAGCTCAAGTGTAAATAAATAAATAAATAAGTAAGTAAATACTAATAGAAGCCGGTGGTTTCATTGTGATGGAAGCTTCGGAAGAGCCTACTCGCACACAATCAAATACAAAAATGTAAAGCTAGTTGTACTGAGTTCTTGAGACTCTTCCTGCTGATTCTATAGCTTGGCGACCCCTTCTATTCTGCCTCAACCCATTAGATATCTCCAGTTCCAGGTGCAGAGGCAATGTCGGATACACAGATGGCTTGAACGGCATTCGAACCTGAGTCGCATAAAAGGGGGGTCATGAACAGACATGTCACTGGCTCTGATGTGACCGTAACTGAGTCGTGTAATGGTTTCTCACCGAAGGATCGGGGTTTGAATGTTGGCAGGTCCTCTGAGACATGTGGTAACGTAAAGGAAGCAGTCGTGTGTTAGATTTCCTCCATAATTCCAATACCACTGCTTCTTCATGTCTCCATGTCATTATGTCAGAGGCTGTGAATGGCCTCGGAACTTTTACGAAGTGTGAAGTACAAAGAGATCGTATTATGATAGAAATTTTCATGGAAACTCAATTCTTTATTAACGTCGATTACCGAAGAAGTGATCCGTGGGTATGCGCGTGTATGTGTACAGCTGTTTATCTTATTGATAAACTGTTTAAGCTATTGAAAATATTTTATTCTTATAGTCTACAGTAGAGCTATCAAGAAATAATTTATTGAGAGATTATGCACACGAATTTTCTTTTTTATTAAAGGCGGGTACTTCACTTATGTCATTCATCCATATGAAGCCAGTTATGTACGCCGTTTTTTGTTTTATTTAACGACGCTCGAAACTGCCGAGGTTATATCACCGTCTCCGGTGTGTCGGAATTTTGTTCCGCAGGAGATCTGTTACATGACAGTAAATCTACTGACGCTTTATCCACTAAGCCACATCGGATTCTAGTTCCGATGCCGGAACAGTGTAAGTTCTACCTTTCTGTTCCCCTTTGGTGGGCTACCCTCATGTACTGTGTCACAGAATATGTGACAGTGGCACAATGTCAAACACTATATACAAAGGTGCACTCATTATGAGTGTCTAAGCGGCCGGGGTCCGACGGAACATGGCGCCGCACAGTGGTCCAAAATGCAAATTAGCGGGACAAAGTAATAACTTTTCAGCTATCTAACAGATTTTTATGAAATTTTACACAGTAGTTACAGGTAGCACATATTTTGTATATAGGCCTAAGCTCTGATTACGATAAAGGGAACTACCCCTTATAGAGGGCACAATTAGACAAAATTAGAAACTATTCTCCTACATAACAGATTTTTATGAAATTTTACACAGTAGCTACCGATAACATATTATGTTTTGTATACAAGCTCTGATTACGTTTTATAAGGAGAACTATCCCTTATATGGGGCGCAATTAGACAAAATTAGTAACTTTTTCCTATCTAACAGGTTTTTATGAAATTTTACACTGTAGTTACAGGTAGAATATATATTTCATTCATAAGCTCTCATTACAAGCTCTCTTTTATAGGGGAGCACAATTAAACAAAATTAGTAACTTTTCTCCTATCTAACAGGTTTTTATGAAATTTTACACTGTAGTTACAGGTAGAATATATATTTTATTTATATGCTCTCATTACAAGCTCTCTTTTATAGGGGAGCACAATTACACAAAATTAGTAACTTTTCTCCTATCTAACAGGTTTTTATGAAATTTTACACTGTAGTTACAGGTAGAATATATATTTTATTTATAAGCTCTCATTACAAGCTCTCTTTTATAGGGGAGCACAATTACACAAAATTAGTAACTTTTCTCCTATCTAACAGGTTTTTATGAAATTTTACACTGTAGTTACAGGTAGAATATATATTTTATTCATAAGCTCTCATTACAAGCTCTCTTTTATAGGGGAGCACAACTAAACAAAATTAGTAACTTTTCTCCTATCTAACAGGTTTTTATGAAATTTTACACTGTAGTTACAGGTAGAATATATATTTTATTCATAAGCTCTCATTACAAGCTCTCTTTTATAGGGGAGCACAATTAAACAAAATTAGTAACTTTTCTCCTATCTAACAGGTTTTTATGAAATTTTACACTGTAGTTACAGGTAGAATATATATTTTATTTATAAGCTCTCATTACAAGCTCTCTTTTATAGGGGAGCACAATTAAACAAAATTAGTAACTTTTCTCCTATCTAACAGGTTTTTATGAAATTTTACACTGTAGTTACAGGTAGAATATATATTTTATTTATAAGCTCTCATTACAAGCTCTCTTTTATAGGAGAGCACAATTACACAAAATTAGTAACTTTTCTCCTATCTAACAGGTTTTTATGAAATTTTACACTGTAGTTACAGGTAGAATATATATTTTATTTATAAGCTCTCATTACAAGCTCTCTTTTATAGGGGAGCACAATTACACAAAATTAGTAACTTTTCTCCTATTTAACAGGTTTTCATAAAATTTTATACAGTAGTTACAGGTACTGGTAGCACATTTATTTTATATACAAGCTCTCATTCTCGGGATTGTTTTTGTTTCGACCTCATACTTGCTGTAATGGAAAAGTTTCTTGGGCAGCCACGACTTTTTCCAGGGGTAAGTTTCCTTCAAATTTTCATTAGCCCTACTATCACGATGTGAACCTAATTTAATAAGTAGCTCATTAAGCCAATGTTCATTTCGTTAAAAAAACTCACATTCTTTATCGTCTTGCTCTCAAACGATGAATTATCTTATAGGGGAAAAAAGTAACATTTTAGGTGGTATTGCACATTTTGGGCACTCAGGAAGCTTATTTGGTACATAATTAATAAGCTGTCACCTTGCATTCCTTGAATTGTAATTCGGAAGCAGATCCGGTTCTCAGATATTTAAATAACTGCAATCGAAAAAAAATAGAAGTACTGCACCTGGAAAGAATAGTGCGCAAATATGCGCACCTTAAGACTTCATTTGAAATAGAGATAAATACTCGAGGAAGTAAAAAAAGCATTTTGGGACGGAACAAAGGGTATTTTTTTCTCTACCTTAGCCAAGTCTGCACTCAATGGTTATACTTATATTTTGTCCCGTGTCCATTCATGCTAATTCGACATGCTATAACAATATTAAATGTAACAAAAAACAGTGTTATATATCTAAAGAACTACTTGACATGTTGATACCAAATATGAATGGAATCGACCACTTACAACAAAGTTACAGCACAAAGAAAACGGCAGACTCGCGGCATTTGCTGAGTAAGAATGCTGGGTGGCGAAATGTGGCATGTTGCCGGCTTCTTTTCTCGCTCTGCAGCCACCTCCGCTGATTAAAATAATCAATTGACTGTTACTCAGTTATATGGGAAAAATAATTTAAGGGTTTTATTTCTTTTTTTGATACGTCACTTTTCTACTTTTCTCCTCCTAAATATGGATTTTGGACCACTGTGAGCCGTCTTGAATCACGAAGTGATTAATTACGCTTGTCATATTACTATGATGTATCGAAGTACATATGATATTTCCGTGCAAGAATTCTGCATTACCATATGGTGAAGAATGGGTAAAACGACAAAATTTCTCTCCGGCACCGGGACTCGAATCTAGGTTTTCAGCTTTATGTGCTGACATTTTATCCACTAAGCCACACAGAATTCTAGTTCCGAGTTTGTACAGGGACATAATTTTATTTTTACTACCATTTCTAATATTAACCTTGCTATACCTTTGGATCAACGATTAAGAACCGGAAACACAGTTTGCTACCCCCCTCCATGACTGGAGTTCGATGATACTGGCATAATATACAAACAAATCACTTTGCTAGGTATAGGAGAGAAGAAAAGTAGTTCATCCATTTACGTAAACTAGGAAATATCGCGATTTTGAGTTTGATAATTTTCATTAGGTTTTTGTTTAATCAAAATGCAGTACAGTATTAACAATGAGTGTTTTTATTCACGAGCTGACTTTCCATGCGGACGTATTCATTATGCAGTGTATATTATACTGTCTACAGCACATTAGCGTACAATATGGAGAATGAAGTTAAATTGAAAAATAATCATAATATGGATATTTATACACATTTTTGAAAATGGTGGCCGTTCATTTCGATACAGGCTTCAGTTCTAATGTGCATATTATTGCACTATAGACTATTGTACGTAATTCCAATTACCAGGTTCGTACTTCGTATCAGTAACTCATGTTGAAATAATTCTGTACCTACTCTATAAAAGAGACCTTACATACTGTAAATTCAATCTTCACTTCTGCCCGATCCGAAAAGATAAAATTACACAGACATGCTATCTACTGTCCGTCCAAGTGGTTACGTCGCAGCGTCGTAGAAAGGGAGGAAATCGCGTGACAGTTAATTACTTAACGAGGCCCTTTTATTTAAGTTATTTTAAACAGTTGTATAATATTACGTAGACGTCCAATTCCTAACAGAAATTAATGTTCTCAGAAAAGAGCTAAGACAGCCCAGCCACTAGCATTTACAGAGGCGAATAGAAGCAGGTGGGGGAAACCGGGATGCGACGTAGGCAAATGGAAAATGATGCAATATTGAAAGCTCTTTCGTCACTGGAAAACGCGAACATATTTTTGGAACGTACTGTTTACTATGACCGTAAGGCTACTATGACTGTATATGCGGTCTTGGATCTGTATGGAGGACGGTTAAACTTCATTAGTAGAAAGGATGGGAGTGAAGTGCATTCAAAAACTCAGGTACAATAAAAATTGAAGTAAAAATAAAATGATGTTCCTGTACAAAGCAATTAACAACACATTTTTAGCTTCAGAACACTAGCCAATTAATGAAATGACACTTCTGAATAGTTCACTCTCTATTTTGTAATATATTTTTACCCGTAAAACTAAAGAAAAAAGGTATTTTACTAGCAACTTCAAATTACGGTAATGTAACTTTGAAAATATTGCGATTAGGGCAAATGTGTATATTATGACATTATTTGCTCAGAATGTCTTCGGAAATAAGCTCCGTAAGTGACGGTAAATTCTCGTGAATCATCCTGTATAGTCCGATAAGCTTTACAGTATTTCCTATAATAAGAAAGAGTGATTTGTGCATGAATATTGAACTGATGACAAGAGTAAATGAGAGTGTCTCGAGAAACCCTTCCGTAACACCGTTAGACCCTATTGTTCACCACAAATTCCACTCTGAGTCGCCGAGATATGAATTCGGAATCTCCAGCATGGAAAGCCGTTCGAATAGCTGCGCTTCTAATACTTCTATTGCCGCTAATTAGTGCTAATTATGACTCTGTTCTGGATATCGTCAGCTATTAAATAATTACTTAAATTTCTGTTCTGTAAGGATCGTTCTGTGATCTTCGAATCTGATGTCTCGGTTGCAATTAGTAACTTCGAGATGAAAGGAATCTCGTGCTCTCATGCACACGCACACCAACTTTGAAGTCTTGTGTTATGGAATTTCCCTTGCCTTCACCAATTTCGTACAGGTGTTAAATTTCCGTTCGCAGGCAATAAAGCCTTTCCCAGCGATAATTACTTGGGGAGCGGATGTTGGTTGTGTCGTAAAAGGTGTAATATAGGTATACACCCATAATTACTTGTTTGTTTTCTTGTTTACAGGTAAGGAGCTGATTCAGTTTATACAGTTCGACTGGGTGAGTGGAATATCTTAATTTCCCTCTTTTTTTACGGGTTTTTGTTCTTTTGTTCTGGTGTGTAATATTATGTAACATTTATTATTAATAGCTCACAGAAAAGTATATATACATAATCGTTAACATTAACATATTCACGATTTATAATTTTACACATAAATATAGCCCTACAATTTTAACCCAATTTCTAAAATTTAAATATTTAATATAAAGTTTTATCTTGCACTTGCGTCTAGTTTTAGTGCAAGGCTCAACTCACTTCAGTATGTTGTTACCATTAATATTTATCACTTGCCTAACTTGTAATTTTTTTAGTTTAAATATTCAATGTGCAGCTAGTAGACCTATATATGCATCATAATTCTACATGTATAGCAAAAACCAAGCGTATAAACATATTTGTTTAATTAATTCTTGTTATATTTTGCGATTTTTGCGTTTTATTAGTCTATATTTATTTACTTATTTATTTGTTATGTTTTTACTCTTTTAATATTTTAAATATTGACACATTGTTTTTTATATTATTACATTGGCAAGGCCTCTTATACTCTTGTACCTTCAGGCAAATAAAGAATATGAATATTATTTATTTAATTATTTACTTATTTATTTATTTATTTATTTATTTAATTATTTATATATTTAATTAATTAATCAATTAAATTATTTATTTAATTAATTATTTAGTTAATTATTTATTTAATTATTTGTTTAATTAATTAATTATTTAATTATTAATTATTTAATTATTTGTTTAATTAATTAATTATTTAATTATTATTCATTTAATTATTTGTTTAATTAATTAATTATTTAATTATTATTTATTTAATTATTTGTTTAATTAATTAATTATTTATTTAATTATTTGTTTAATTAATTAATTGTTTAATTAATTAATTATTTATTTAATTATTTATTTATTTAATTATTTATTTATTTAATTATTTATTTATTTAAATATTTAATTGTTTATATATTTAATTGTTTATTTATTTAATTATTTATTTATTTAAATATTTAATTGTTTATATATTTAATTGTTTATTTATTTAATTATTTAATTATTTATTTATTTAATTATTTATTTATTTAATTATTTATTTATTTAATTATTTATTTAATTATTTATTTATTTAATTATTTATTTATTTAATTATTTAATCATTTATTTATTTATTTAATCATTTATTTATTTATTTAATCATTTATCTATCTGTTTATTTATTTATTTATCTATTTATTTAATTATCTATTTATTTATCTATTTATTTAATTATCTATTTATTTATTTAATTATCTATTTATTTATTTAATTATCTATTTATTTATTTAATTATCTATTTATTTATTTAATTATCTATTTATTTATTTAATTAACTATTTATTTATTTAATTACCTATTTATTTATTTATTTAATTATCTATTTATTTATTTATTTAATTATCTATTTATTTATTTAATTATCTATCTATTTATTTAATTATCTATTTATTTATTTAATTATCTATCTATTTATTTAATTATCTATCTATTTATTTAATTATCTATCTATTTATTTAATTATCTATCTATTTATTTAATTATCTATCTATTTATTTAATTATCTATTTATCTATTTATTTAATTATCTATTTATCTATTTATTTAATTATCTATTTATCTATTTATTTAATTATCTATTTATCTATTTATTTAATTATCTATTTATCTATTTATTTAATTATCTATTTATCTATTTATTTAATTATCTATTTATCTATTTATTTAATTATCTATTTATCTATTTATTTAATTATCTATTTATCTATTTATTTAATTATCTATTTATCTATTTATTTAATTATCTATTTATCTATTTATTTAATTATCTATTTATCTAATTATCTATTTATCTATTTATTTAATTAGTATTTATTTATTTAATTATCTATTTGTTTATTTATTTAATTTGTCTTATTTATTTATGTATTTATTTATTTAATTACTATTTATTTATTTATTTATTTAATTACTATTTATTTATTTATTTATTTAATTATCTATTTATTTATTTAATTATCTATTTAATTACTTATTTATTTAATTTGTTGTATTTATTTATTCATTTATTTATTTATTTATTTATTTATTCATTTATTCATTCATTTATTCGTTCATTTATTCGTTCATTCATTCATTCATTCATTCATTCATTCTGGTAGAGTTAAGGCCATGAGGCCTTCTCTTCCACACTACCAGAAGTGAAATACACAATGAAACAAAGACAAAAATAGTAAAGTCATACTGAAATATAAATATCATTTTCATGCACATTAACAAACTTACATGGGCTATAATGAAATATTAACTGAACATGATACATAATTAAGTTATTTATAATTCATATCCTATTCTACTTTATGATAGGCCTAAATGACAATTTATACAAACACACAAAATAACCCATAAAAATCGGCTAACACTCACAAATCAATTTCATGTAAAAGTTTATAATTCTTAATTCTTAATTTAAATTGATTAACAGTTCGGCAATCCCTAACATGACGAGGTAAGGAGTTCCATAGGCGACAAACTGACACTGTGAAAGAGGATGAATAGAAAGAGGTGCGGTGACGAGGAATGGATAGTAAGGCCTGATGTTGATTCCATAACGTTGTAAGACATTCAAATCGAGTTCTCAGATATTTTGGAGTAGAAGTGAACAATATTCTAAACAGAACAGATAAAGAATGTGCTATTCTACGTTCCTTTAGGCGGACCCATGAAAGAACTTCAAAAGATGGCGATAGGTCAAATTTACGAGTAGGCCTATTGCAGATGAAGCGGACACACACATTATGAACACGTTGTAGTCTTTCAAGTAAATTGACAGTTATATTTGTCAAGAGAGAATCGCAGTAATCAAAATGGGGCATCACTTGCGATTGAATAATGTTTCTTTTTATGGAAAGAGGCAGACAGTTTCGCAAGTGATTTACAGAGTGGAGCAACGAAAATATTTTCTTACAGATGTGAGTTACTTGACTATTCCAGTTTAGATCTCTGTCCAATAATAATCCAAGATTTTTTTTACAGTGTCGCTATACTTAATAAACGACCCATTTAGGCCTGTTGACAGTCTTGGTATGGTTTTTTCGTCAATTGTGCTGAGTAAGCGCTGATGTCCCAATACAATTGCCTGCTATTTTCCTGGGTGTAACCTTAGTTCAAACTTTTGTTCCCACAGATAGATAGAGTTTTGTATTGTATTGTATTGTATTGTATTGTATTTATTAACATTCCATGGTATTCATACATGCTAGAATATGGAACAAGTCAAAAAACTTAATACTATCATAAAATCTTAATTTATAGTCACAGTCTAGATGAAATATATACAGACGAGATTTACAATATAGTCTACTAGTACAACACATAGCTTTAGTATCAATTTAATGAAGTGTTATTGAATGTCATGAATTCACCTACAGAATAGAAGGCGTGAGAAATTAGGTACTTCTTTAATTTGGCCCTAAATAATTTTATGTTTTGAGTTTCATTTTTTACATTGATAGGGAGGCTATTAAAAATTTTTACTGCCATATAACGCACTCCTTTTTGATAGCACGATAGACTTGCCGATGGAGTATGAAAGTCACTTTTTTGACGTGTATTTATGCTATGAACTGTTGAATTAGTTACAAAGTTTTCACGATTACATACGAGGAAGACTATTAATGAAAAGATATACTGACAAGCCATGGGCATTATTTGTAGTTTTTTGAAAATAGTCCTACACGACTCCCTAGATTTCGCACCTACTATTATTCTAATTACTCTTTAGGTCTTCAGTCATTGTGGTCACTGTATTTATAGCTAGTACTAAAAAGTATACCTTGTTTCTTATCATTTTCCTCTGGTTATTTCATTAAATCTTTCAATTTTCACTTTTTTAACCAAAAAGAAATATAGACCTATTTACTTTTGTATATTTTTGTTATTATTATTATACATAAGTTTTCTTACAGCTATTTCTTTATTCATTAATAAGAATCCTTCATTAATAGTCTCTATTTCTTCCGAATTTCTTTTGGAGTTGACATTCAAAAACAATATGAATGTCATCTTCTCTTTGTCCACATAATGAGGTAGGTTACCTCTATTATTTCTTAATCTCCAAATCCCCAATCTAAACCAGGCCAGCACAAATCTTTCTTTCATTTTTATATTATCTATACATGCACTTCGACCCCATATTTTTTTATAATCATTACACAAAATATTAGTGGGCGCATTTCATTAATACCGTAAAAAGGAGTAACTTTGCACCATTTTCTAGTTAAATTATTTTCAGTCTGTATGTAGTCTTTAAATGTCTGATTTTGAGATGGGCATTTATTTTATACGTTCTAGAGATATGCGGGAATGTATTTGGCCAGTCATATCTTCGAAAATAAATGTCTTTTGAAATTTATAATCTGCCAAAAATTAGTGCAAAGTTAACCATAGTTGGGGTTACTTTGCACCGCCAGAGTTTTAAGAGGGGTGGTGCAAAATTTGCCACTGCTGGTGTTACATTGCACCATACACGTGTTAAACAATGAAATATACTTATCAGGAACAGAGAAAATGGAAACACAGATTCAAGAACTGCTATAAATAGTACCACGGACAAAACGTTTTGAAAAAAACTACACAAAATTTCAATATAATTTATCACAGTCTTCTAAAATGTTGTTTCAAAAATATTTTAAGTTCTTTCGAATGACAAATCGGGGTAACAGCACGTGAATAACTGTAAACAATTATACGTATTATTTTGTGTCAAGTTCTGGAATGGAATATAAGCACGCACTTTCTTAATACTTTCTTGGGTGGATTTACTCTCCCAATTAAATCCTCCCATTCATATTCCATAATATCCTCCCTTTCAGTTCATTTGCAGGATTTGAATGACTTTGTCACTGCCTTAATAACAGCACTGTTTGTTTTTATTCCCTAGTACCTATCCAAGCCGAACCAATTGCTGACATCTTTTGGAACACTTCATTTAGGCTAAACCTTTGTCCCTCAGTGATAAGCCTAGTATCCTTCTCAACATTTTCCTTTGGCAGATTTGGATATTGTTACCAAGTTTGGCAGTGAGAGACCATGTATGACTTTTATATGTAATAAAAAGAAAAACAAATTCAAGTAATTTAGCTGTAATACAAAGTGTAAATTATAGTAAGCGTTTTTAAACTTCATGGAAGGTCCTCAAATGAAAATAATGCAATTAAAATTTAAAAAAATCTTCTTTTGTGTTATGGTGCAAAGTAACCCCAATTTAGCCTCAAATTCACCTTGATTAGAAAATATTCTGTAACACATTTGCCGAAAAAACAGCTGCACAAGCGAAACTAGAAAGTCTAAATGGATGAATAAGGAACAGGTACACGTACCTTGAAATTGTGCACACTATTTGTGATGAAAGATAATTAATTTGATCTATATTTCAATGAAATTATGGACACGTTCTGTTGTTAAGGTATAGAAATACCATAAACAAATTCTATGACCACGAACAGTGGAAAAATACTGTACACATATACCATCTATTGGTGGATGTGATAAACAGATAAATTTGGTTCACGTAAACACCCCTAAACCTATATAAAAAGTTTTTCATAATGGTGCAAAGTTACCCCATTTTACGGCACTTTTTTCTGCTATGAAACAGTCTTTGTTTCTATCGAGAATCTTCCATGGACGTTATAAAATCTTCCAAAATAATGTTTATGGGTTAGTTATGACTAGAATCTTACGTTGTACAAGTTAGATGCACATGGATCATACTACGTACTAGAAGTTGTTGACATTTTAATATGAAATATTTATAACATTTACAGTAATATCATTAAAATGAAGCAAATGAACTTTCAACATATTCATAATAATTATGTAATTAAATATAAACTATATGAAACTGTTTGGTAGCCACCGGCAACTCAGTCGGCTAAGGCGCTTCCATGCTGATCCGAAGTTGTAGCTACTCGGGCGAGGGTTCGATTCCCGCTTTAGCTGACTGCGTTAGTATGATTTAAACTGCAGAACGTAGAAATTGAAAGTAGGCGAGGCATTGCCAACAAATTTTATCTGGAGTCTTTTGTCAGGTTCAGGGTTCTTTTACGTGCCGTAAATCCACGAAATGGGCCTTAGTTTCCGGAAGAAGCTGTGCTAAATGCTTTATGCCCTTTATAATTATTCGCCTTCAGTCGGGATTTAATCCTCAAACCTCAGATAAAGTGGGTAATATCACAGTCTAGTATATACAGTCACGAAGCTTGAGTTTGTGAGGGTACTAGGAACAATAGACTGTGCAGGTAGGCCTACTATTTTACATTGTCTGTAATGAGGCGATAGTAGCGATCCTAGTGGTTAGCAACTATCTATGAATGCATATTTACTACATATTGAGCTCCGTGACTATATATACTAGACTGTGGTAATATGGTAACCACAAATATCATAGACGACGATTCGCTTGTTAGATACGAAAGATATGGCTGTGCAAATACATTTATTTGTATGAAAGACTTAAAATATTTTTTTTTTCTAGTTCATATCTAATTTAATAAGAAATTACGACGACATTTTATGACAATAGGGATATCTTAAGTGAAGTTTTACCGCTAGATGGCAGGAGCGTTCCATGCGGCGCAACATGTTGTTGGGCTATGTTATGTCATATGCTACAGTTGATTACGTTTTCCCGTTTGTTGGTTTTCTGTGCGTGTCAAAATTATATTTACATTATTTTGTATAACCTAGTATAATTTAATATAATTCAATATTTTCTTACCTCATAATTTAATTTAATTTACAATAAATAATAACGTAAACCTGTATAATATTGAGCGATTCCCCGAGATGGGTGGGGAAATCTGCAGTATGCAGAATATAGATACGAGTAAATTGAATGTTCATGAACCTAAATGAGAACTCTGATGAGGTGCACGAATAAAAAAAATAGGAACTACCGGGATGTCGAAAGTGAATATTGCCCTCTTTAATCAATAGTATTTAACAACCATACGCTAAAAACAGGATATGCAGCCACTGTCGAGGTTGAATTCCTTGTATTTTTTCTGTAGTTGCAGAAAGATCAAATGCAGTTTTTAATAGGATGATATAATATGATCGCAGTATTATCACGATTAGTCGTGCATTTTGTAGGTTAAGAACATGCAGTTTTGAATACTATGTAGGATGATTTTGAAAATTTGAACTTAAAACATGGCTTTAATAATTAGGGTACAGTACATTAAAAACATTATTCACGAAATGGATTTCATTAGGGATCGTCCTGGGTAATAAACATTCCAGTTTATCGAGAGTTTACTGCAGGCGTAAAATTCGGAGACTCCTACAACTACTGCATATAATCTAAGCTAACATAGCTCGCTGTCGAGGTTGCATATGTTTTTATTAATTTTTCTTTTTTCTGTTCCAAAATGAAACGATAGTCAACAATTCTTACTTGAAGTAATTACTTTTATTTAATAGCTACCGTAGCACTTTCGAGGCCCAATTTAATTATTTATATTTTTTAAGGTTTAAAGCATATATTCAGAATATTTCGGGACCTGATTGAAGACAAAAAGCTTTCCCTGGTGTTTACATATAGGAACATAACAAAAATTAGCCATTTTGAGTTGTTTTTAAGAGTATTTAATATACACTACGTATATCCTCAATGTTTATATACCGAAAAACAAATGCACACGCAAAGCGCATCCCTCAAATTACACGTGCGCTATCTGTTGGTGCTAGTTCAGGATATCCCTATTGAGAATTCATTTCTCTGTTTTGCGAATATTGACATAAGGAAATGCGCCTAAAATATGATTACTTGCTTAGTAAATGTAGTTAATTCAGTAAAGAAGTGTACGTAATGTGACAATATTTCATTATCTACAGTAGGTTATGATTAGCTAAACGATGACACCATAGCAAGATTGTTCGTTGCAGAAATAGCCTATTACCGAGAGATCTTCGCTGGTGAGCATATAGAATTGCACTCCACATGTTTTCCTTGGCAACACGGTGCATTATCTCGGCATAAATAGTACTTACGGCTCTCCAGCGAATATATTCGACGCTTATGTAGACAGACACGCCCTTATAAGTAAATAAGATTTCCCCTAGCGCGTATGCATTATGCAACTCATGCTAGAAATCAGATGTGGCAGTAGCATGCACTGTCATTCAGCCAATGAAATGTAAAATTTACATCTACTTATCAGAGAAGTGCAAAATTATTCGTGCAGAGGTTGTTGAAAGCGTCTATCAGAGTTCTTACTACTAATGTACCTAGAAATTTATCGGCCTCACATGAGATGGGACAAAACAGACTCTCTGACGATGGGCAGACAGGCAGAGAGACTGACCATTGCCATTACAGACATTTTTACGTCGAATGCTTTAATTTTTATGTTATACAGAGTGATTCACGAGCCCCTTCTTTTATTATTGTTATGGAACTTGTTACTTACTACTAAGGCCAGGAAGGTCATGCATTTGCATATATTTTTCCATTGACTGTAATTAATTTCTGATTAATTACCTTCACGAATCAACATTTAAGCTTATCATATCAAATTTTATGTTCCACATAGTTGTATATTTTTTTATAGATGCATAATATTTCATAATATGTTGTTTTCTAATGCCAGGCATTCGACAATAAAGTCATTTGACCTCTTGCACGCCAATATTTTTCAAAGATATTATCATGGTCAGCCACTGAAGCACAGATTTTGAGGTGTTCCAAATCCATTTCTTGGTTTGAATTGCACAATGGCAGTTAGGGGACTGATATATTCCAATTCTACGCAGGTGCTTGGCCAAACAGTCATGGCCTGTTGCCAATCTAAATGCAGCTACTGACGATTTGCGTCGTAAATCGGGAATTAACTGTGGATTATGATGCAGAGAGTTCCATTTTTTCACTTGAGATTGTGTTATCAAATTTTATTTTTTTTTTGAAGTCTAAGTTGTAGATTTAATCAATCTTTTCACAGAGTACTACGTAGATTTAGTAACAGGTCCGCAAGTAGTAGTGCTGCCCTTTTTTGCTAAAGCATCCGCATTCTCGTTTCCCAGGATTCCACAATGGGATGGTATCCATTGGAATAAAAATCTTTTATTGAGTGATATTAATTGAGAGAGCATTTTAGTTATTTCTGCTATTTGAGATGAAGGTGTGTGTTTAGAGACGATTGATAGAATAGCTGCTTTAGAGTCTGACAATATAACTGCATTTTGAAAATTATTGATGTGGCATAGAAGATTCCTGAGAATTTCACTTACTGTATTGCAATGATTTCATAATATTTACCTATACTATTGTGATATATTTTCGCGTTTAAGCTCATTAAAGCTGATTTTTTGTTGCATAAAAATTGCATAGTTTTGATTTTCAAAATAAAAGCATCATATTGTATTTTTGAGATCTGGTATTGAGTGAAATTATTATAATTTTTGTTACCAGAAAAGCATTGAAGGTTTCACGGCACATCTAGCGAATCTCACGGTACAATACCGGTAGTGTGCCTAAAGCAATAGCGTCCTTGTAAAGGATATGCATATCTTTGAATGTGGCGTTGCAAGTGTTTCAAGAACAATATCCAGCCTAAATTCCGTTCCTGGTAGGCTAGGAATCACGGCCTATTAATACTACATTGTCCTTATAGTAGTCTAATCATAACGCCATGACTATTGTGTAGCTATAGTATTGTCTTAAACTTGTTTGTATATTATTTAATAACTTAATAGTTTAAGGACTTATTGCAAAACAGCCTTTAGATTTTACAGGTTTCCATAATGACAAGGTATAACAACATACAATATTAATTGTAAAACACAACTAACAATAGGTATAAAAATTAATATAAAATGATACTTACTTTAGAAATTGAGTAAAGCTAAATAAAAGTATTATGTTAGCATTTTATGTTCATAGCTAGCGATGAGTTGATATTATGACGTGATACTTTTCATAATGTTTCGTCATAGGTGTTTATATTACTATGACTATTTCGTTTATATGACGTCATTCCATTTTCGACCAATGAAGTGTAATGAAATTTTGAATTCCAGCCAATCACAATGATACATCGCGATAATTTTTGCAGCTAGATTTATCGCTTATAGGTCAGTTTCTGTCACATGCGTTTCCAATTCACTGTGGGCTAAAGCAAGGAGATGCACTATCACCTTTACTTTTTAACTTTGCTCTAGAGTATGCCATTAGGAAAGTCCAGGATAACAGAGAGGGTTTGTAATTGAACGGGTTACATCAGCTACTTGTCTATGCGGATGACGTGAATATGTTAGGAGAAAATCCACAAACGATTAGGGAAAACACGGGAATTTTACTTGAAGCAAGTAAAGAGATAGGTATGGAAGTAAATCTCGAAAAGACAAAGTATATGATTATGTTTCGTGACGAGAATATTGTACGAAATGGAAATATAAAAATTGGAAATTTATATTTTGAAGAGGTGGAGAAGTTCAAATATCTGGGAGCACCAGTAACAAATATAAATTATACTCGGGAGGAAATTAAACACAGAATAAATATGGGAAATGCCTGTTATTATTCGGTTGAGAAGCTTTTACCTTCCATTCTGCTGTCAAAAAATCTGAAATTTAGAATTTATAAAACAGTTACATTACCGGTTGTTCTGTATAGTTGTGAAACTTGGACTCTCACTTTGAGAGAGGAACATAGGTTAAGGGTATTTGAGAATAAGGTGCTTAGGAAAATATTTGGGCCTAAGAGGGATGAAGTTACAGGAGAATGGAGAAAGTTACACAACACAGAACTGCACGCATTGTATTCTTCACCTGACATAATTAGGAACATTAAATCCAGGCGTTTGAGATGGGCAGGACATGTAGCACGTATGGGCGAATCCAGAAATGCATGTAGAGTGTTAGTTGGGAAGCCGGAGGGAAAAAGACCTTTAGGGAGGCCGAGACGTAGATGGGAAGATAATATTAAAATGGATTTGAGGGAGGTGGGATATGATGATAGAGACTGGATTAATCTTGCTCAGGATAGGGACCAATGGCGGACTTATGTGAGGGCGGCAATGAACCTCCGGGTTCCTTAAGGGCCAGTAAGTAAGGTAAAGTAAGTAAGATTTATCGCTATCAATTTATCGCATGGTCGTTCTTTTGTTTAGTCAGTATCGCCAACTGTTTCCCCATAAAGCGAGATCTTAGACCTCTCGTGACGTTACTATAGACAACTTTGCGGTATCCGTACGGAAAAGTGAACCGTAACAATGTTTTTTTCCGTGCGTGTGCAGCAAAGAACTTTCTAACCAATAATGTGTTAAGAGAAACGGCAGTTTCCATGTAGGTGTGCCAAAAAAGACATTAATTATATCTATATATTACAATTCAGACTATGAAAATGACAATAATAAACATTTATTAAGTGCTTGGAAACACTCTGTAGAGGATAGTGTATACAGAATATACCTAAGTATAAGTTGTGCAGTTCTAGTGCTATTTATCTTCCCTCTTTTCGCGTTTTAAATACAGTTTTAGACGCCAACATGTAGAACTTTAATACCTACTCATTCACTATCTACCCTTGACATTTTCATTCTGCCATTGCCCTACCATGTTTCCATTGCTTCTGAATAACATCTGTAGTTTAAAAATAGAGAGTCATAAAATAGTTTAATTGATAGTATTAGTTGACAGAGTTATCCTGGTCTGCAGTATAATTGTTTAAGAAAATTACAACGTATGTAGACCCTGTAGGCATATAAATTTACAATATTCATGACTGTACTCTATGCAGGTTGTTCTTTAACATGTAGACATGTTTCTTATGTTTAAGTAGCGGAGTACAAGCTAATACTTAGAAATAATGAAGTTCAAGTCCAGATGAGACAAAGTACAGCTGCTTGGAGTAACTTGCCAGTAGGAAACGGATTCTAGTTTCGTACCTGTTTTGTTTGCTACGTCCTAGGCGTATGTTATTGAGATATAATAATAATAATAATAATAATAATAATGATGATTTATTTTAGCTGGCAGAGTTAAGGTCGTAAGGCCTTCTCTTCCAATCAACCAGAAAAAGATATACACACATATGTATGAACTTACAAAGAATTCAACAATTTGATTTAGATAAGAGCTACATGTATACAAGAGTTATTTACGAATTAAACAACAGAATACTATGAATTATTAATTAAATACTGAAATACAAACTATGTAGCGGAATTAAGCTAAAATACATAGAATGTTAATATATTTCAAATAATGCTAGATAATACAAAGAGATTATTATGAGACAATTTTGAAAATACAGCACTATCAGGATGCATATCTAAAGGAAGGAGTAACAATGTAGACAGTGATAGTTTAAGTCAGTATGATTGGAGTTAAATGTTAAGAAGGTTATCTTTTAAGCTGTTTTTAAAAGTGTTTATTGTCTTGCAGCCCCTAATACTTTGTGACAGGGAATTCCATTGTCGCGAGGTGGATACTGTAAAAGATGATGAATAACAAGATGTTCTATGAAGAGGTATACTTAACGCGCCACAGATAAGTGATCTGGTATTTACGTCGTGGTTAGGGCATAGATAAGAGAAACGAGACGTTTCATGTACACAGAATCCCCTTAGTAAAATTTTATAGAACCTAAAACCATAAACTCATATAAATACCTAAATCGTATGTTTGTGTCTGAAAAGCGCTTTTTTTAGTTTTTACGTTTTTTTAAATAAAAATACTGACAGGAAATTGCAAAAATGCCCAAAAACCCCACAACAGTAGCGTTTAAAATGTTAAAAAAATCTCTTGTAAACAAACACTGGTCTGGCAAATTCGTCGCATACTGATCTTAGAAGGGATGGGAAGAAGATTTTACCTAATTTTCTGGAACGGAGGTTGGTTTGGAAAAATCCACCCTAGCATAAAAGGGGTGTTCAGGTTAGGCGAGAGCTTACAAATTAGTTTCCACTTCAATGCTTCCGCGTTATGTGAAATGAACCTGACCAATCAGCAATCAATACCTTTCACTGATAGGCCTAGAATATGAGTTTTCAGTTCAGTATCACTTCATTGTCATTGTAATTTTAATTTTAGTTCCTATTTTATTTCACTTTGTATACTCTTATATGCCTATTAATAATATATCTGAACTGCTACCGAACACGAGCGCTGCTCATTCGGTCCTCAAAATTTGTTAATATTACTGTATCTCCTTTTTTATATTGATTGTATTATTTTATTTCTATTTCTATAGTTGTAATTATATTCTGTATTCTGTATATCTAAATTTAAATGAATAATAATAAATAATAAACCAGTACATAATTTCACCTAAAATGGAATATTTACTGAAACTACAAGTACTAATTGTTAATTTTATACGAACTCCTAAAAGTCCTAAATTGGATTTTATAAAGTTCTATATCTCACTTTTTTTAACACCTAGAAAACCGTTCCCTATTTACCAGTCAGGATAACTTTGTAGCTTTCTACCATTGTCTAATTTCGTTTGAAGTTGTTGACATTTATTTACCGGTATTTATTTATTCATTTAGTTATTCATTTATTTATTTACCTATTAATTAATTTATTGGCGGCAGGGTAGCTCAGTTGGTAGAGCAGCTGGCTACGGACTGGAAGGTTCGGGGTTCGATCCCAGGTGGTTACAGGATATTTTTCTCGTTGCCAAACTTTCAGAATGGCCCCGAGGTTCACTCAGCCTCCTATAAAATTGAGTACCGGGTCTTTCCCGGGGGTAAAAGGCGGTCAGAGCGTGGTGCCGACCACACCACCTCATTCTACTGCCGATGTCATGGAAAGCATGGGGCTCTACCTCCATGCTCCCAAGTGCCTTCATGGCATGTTACGGGGATACCTTTACCTTTTTCATTTATTTATTTATTTAGATTTAACGGGAAAATACACAGGCTAGATGTCCATCAAAGCACCTTCTTCACATAAATATAAATGAAGAATTTTATTTAATTTGTAAGTTAATTGTTGATAATGATTTACATGAGCGGCAGTTATACCGTAAGAATATGTAACTCATTAACAATACCTTCGGGTAAAATAGGGTTCTATAAACTTGGAAATTCAATAAAATAACAATATAAATTGAAGAAAATAAATCATTAAAGAGAGATGTGGTTTATAATGAACCAGTATTCACAAAAAATCAGAAATTCACTAAATCGACAATACGTTGTAGCAGATCTTAATTTCTACCAGGACCAAAGCGGGAACAAATTGAGTTATTCCAGGAACAAATAAAGCTGAATGTGGCATGATATGAATGACAGATAATTTTTTATATATTTGGTTTCTGAATAACTTTTATATACCGGAAAATAGATCAATTTCCCCACTTAATCAATTTATTCTGTAGGTGAATTCATGACCTTCAACAACGCTTCATGAATATTTCTGTGATATATCAAATATTGATACTAAACCTTTGTTTTGTTCTAGTAGACTGTATTTTAAAACTCTTCTGTATATTATATATTTCATCTAGACTGTGAATACCATGGAATGTAAATATAGTAATATGCGTTACAAGAGCGGTATGTTGAAGTTTTCATGTTCGAGGAAAAGTTTGAAAAAGCGAAACGTAGTTGAGCTTTTTTAATTTCCGAGAATTGAAAGAAAACATACCGCTCGTGTATCGTACATTATTTTGTGCGATGATCGTTTATTAAATACCTGAAAGAGGAATTTCTAATTAGTTACAATGAAATCTCCATCTTGGTTTCTGTTCAATGACGGAAAATTTGCAAAACAAAAATATCTATCTTCAACATTGTTGCTTTAAAATGTTTTTTGTGTTTACAATACTCCAGCAGGCCGTGATATACGTCTGTCTTTTTTTTCCCCCAGTCTATGATGAGTCTGGAATTTTGTTGATTTTTTCACGGCTTCCTTAATGATACTTGCATCACGAATGCAGTAACTTTAGGTGAAATTGCAGTGGTAAGTTTCCAATTTATAACTATTACCATATTGAACGTCTCTAAAAATAATATGTTAAAAACCTAAAGCAGTAAAATCAATATGTCACTTAAGCGGTAAGAAGAGGGAAATTGTTATGTGTGTTAGGTTGGGAATACTGAATGTGGAATTTTAGACTTTCCGCGGATTGGTTTTGTGCGGAAACCAAGCAAATACGCACGATCTCGCTCAAATGAATTTTATTTAATTTGTACGTTAATTATTGATAATGATTTACCTGAGCGGCTGTAATACCGTAAGAATATGTAACTCATTAACAATAGAAATTAAAGAAAATAAATTATTAAAGAGAGATGTGGTTTATAATGAACCAGTATTCACAAAAAATCAGAAATTCACTAAATAGATAATACATTGTAGCAGATCTTAATTTCTACCAGGACCAAAGCAGGAACAAATTGAGTTATTCCAGGAACAAATAAAGCTGAATGTGACATGATATGAATGACAGATAATTTTTTATATATTTGGTTTCTGAATAACTTTTATGTACCGGAAATTAGATCAATTTTCCCCACTTAATTAATTTATTCTGTAGGTGAATTCATGACATTCAACAACACTTCATGAATATTTCTGTGATGTATTAAATATTGATACTAAACCTTTGTGTTGTACTAGTAAACTATATTGTAAAAACTCTTCTGTATATTATACTAGTGGCTTGTGAAGCAAATGCTGCAAACTAAGTAAATTAGACGTTCAAATAAACATTTTTCAGATTTATTTTCAATAAAGAATACCAGACATTTTCTTCCATAATAATGAAACATACTCCCTCTGAATGTTTTTTATATCAAATACTTTTTCTTGAACCTATCCACCTTCAGGTTTTGAGTTTCAATGCGAAAAAGCAAGTAACAATGTCAGAACGATCAGTGGGTTTTTCATGTGGGACTAAATAATAGCTAATTCAGGTCATTGTGAATTGTACGCGAAAGTTTAAAAAAATGTCAGGTTTGCTATGCTTCCGAACAATAAATATAGCATCTTGGCATACCTGCTGCATGGAGAGCTTGAAATGTAGAGGGTAAAATCATTTCATCCTGTTAAGAGATCTTGCTGAAATGCTCGGGAGACTACAAAATTTTCTAGGTCCCTTATTTTATCAGTAAGTTTTACCTTTTGGTTTTTCCTTAGAAACTGTAATTTTTGCGCTCTCTCGAGCCAATACTGAAGAGAATGACGCATATAAATATCTACACCACACTGCCATTAAGTATATGAAAAAGGCCCAACCCCACTTGATTAATAACTATAAAAATATTTTATTTTTAATAACAATATTATTATCTTACGTAAGGATTGTAGCTTATATATATCCGCCACTCAGTAAATTATAGAAATGAAGATCTAATTTCATATATTCTCTACATCTACTTATAAAACCCCAAAAGTTTCACTTTCATATCATCAATATAGCATTAATACGTATAATTAATGAAAAATAGTCTCGTCATGGCATTAATTATAATAATATTTAATTTCTAATGATAATAATGTCATCAAACCATCTCAAATTTTGTAAATTTTAATATCCAATACACAGCTGTATTTATACAATTACACATCGCAGAATCAGATCTGTAAATTATATTTAGTAAGCCTTGAAGTTTTTAATAACCAATTATAATTGTTGAATTTGAGCTCTAAATATGTCAGCAATCCTGCAGGTTATGCCTTCGTGTAATAGTCTATTTTTATTGTAGGCTAGTGTGTGTTTTGTTCTATTCTGAAATGATGCAATTAGTTCTCAAAACTGACGAAAGATGGATTTTCGAAAATATGAAAATTATGTAGAAAAACTAATGCTTCACTGAAAGTTACTATTTTTCTGAAAAACTTTGGGTTCTAAGCTTCAAAATGAGGGGTCATTTATTAAAATCCGTTCAGCCGTTTCCCGTAATTTCCATTACCAGTTCAAATTATATGTATATAGATATTTCAACTAGTCTATGAATAGGCCTACCATGGAATGTAAATAAATACAATTTAAGTTGCTTAATATTTTAATTAATGTTGAGTTTATATGCCTATATAGTTCTCGCTTCTGAGATATTAAATTTAAGAACTATTACAAGATTTTCCGTTGATCTTTTCAACCGTTACTCCACAGGTGTGGACTTATTCTTTCTTCACCCAATTTTTCCAACACAGCTTCTTTTTTATTCTGTCTGTCCATTTCACACGCTCCGTTATTCTCCATATCCACATTTCAAATGCTTCTATTTGCTTCTCTTCACTTCGTCATAAAATCCATGTTTCTGCCCATTACAATGCCACACTCCATACAAAGCACTTCACTAGTCACTTCCTTAGTTATTTTTCCAGAGGTCCGCAAAGATGTTCTTATTAAAAGCTTCATTTGCCATTGCTATCCTCCTTTTGAATTTCTGGCAACAGCTCATGATACTGCTTATAGTACACCCCAAGTATTTGAAGCTGTTCACTTACTCTACTGCCTCATTTAGAATTCGCAAATTTACCTTCTTTATTTTTCTTCCTATGATCACGGTCTTCGTCTTATTTATATTTATCTTCATACCATACTGCTCACAGCTGTCATTTAGCTCCAGTAGCATATCCCTTAGTATCATCTCCTCCTCTTGTGCTAATATCGCCATATCATCAGCAAATCTTATGCACTTTATTCTTCTTCATCCCACTATCATTCCTCTCATTTTCTGAAGACAGTTCTTCACTAAATTCTTCAAGTAGATGTTGGACAGGGTAAGTGATAAAGGGCATCCTTGACGTACTCATCTCTCTATTTCGCTTCCTTCTGACATTTCTTCTCCAATCCTGACTTTGACTCATTGTTTCATATAAAGATTACTGAACAGCCTCTTCTCTTTCCAATCCACACCAATTTTCTTTAAGGTTCCCATCAGTTTAATCCAATACACTCTGTCAAACGTCTTTTCTAAATTTACAAATACTATATACACTTCTTTATTCTTCTCTAGGCATATTTCGCCGATTGTTCGTAGCAATTCAATTGCATCTCTGGTACCTTTTCCCTTCCATATGACAAACAACTTTAAAATACAGTATATGGATCATGGATCCCTATTAGAAACAACAACAACCAAATTTCTTGGCTTAAAAATCGATAAGTGTTAAATTGGAAAAATCATATTAGAGAAATTACCCCCAAGCTAAATTCAGCTTGTTTTGCTATTAGATCTATGCAAAAGATAGTAAATATCAATACCTTAAAAATAATATACTTTGCATACTTCCACTCGGTAATGAGTTTTGGAATAATATTCTGGGGAAATTCTACAGATAGTAGCAATATATTCCTATTACAAAAAAGAGTAATTAGAATAATAGTAGGTGCCAAATCTAGATAATCGTGTAGGACTATTTTTAAAAAACTACAAATAATGCCCATGACTTGTTAGTATATTATTTTTCATTAATAATCTTCCTCGTATGTAATCGTGAAAACTTTGTAACTAATTCAACAGTTCATAGCATAAATGCACTCGGCAAGTCTATCGTGCTATCAAAAAGGAGTGCGTTATATGGCAGTACAAATTTTTAATAGCCACCCTACCGATATAAAAAAATGAAATTCGAAACATAAGATTATTTAGGGCGAAATTAAAGAATTACCTAATTTCTCACGCCTTCTATTCTGTAGGTGAATTCATGACATTCAATAACGCTTCATGAAATTGATACTAAAACTTTATGTTATACTAGTAGACTATATTGTAAATCTCGTCTGTATATATTTCATCTAGACTGTGACTATAAATTAAGACTTTATAATAGTATTAAGTTTTTTGGCTTGTTCCGTATTCTAGCTGCGAAGCAATGTATGCATATCATGGAATGTATACGGTCACAATTTGGGTTTAAAATCATTAGGCATTTGTGTTCCTTTGACCATAAGATAATTTAGTTTTGATAAATTTAAAGAATAAAATTAAATGAATTGTTGTTGTTCTTGTCCCACATTTTTTGTTCTTCTTATTGTGAATATATTTATTCATCCAAACTTATATTCTGTTCTTGATTTGAGGTTCTGATTTTTATCTTAGTATTTTCTGTTTCGTAATTATTGTATAAAATTATGTTAATTTATTGATTTTTTGTTATATTGTATTTCAGTACAAAATAGTTGTTTATTGGAACTGCCCCCGATCACTACCTTCCTCAGACTGATAAGCGCCTGTCTATGTTTATTTATTTTTGTATTTTTGTAGCAATAAATGCAAATGCAAGTTCAGTACATCCTTTCTTCTGTTATAATCCGGTCGAATAATTGTACACACAACTAATATTCTATAATAATGAATAAAATTAACAATTGTCTTTGATTATCTGCTTGCTTTTGAGAGGCGTTAAGCAGGGAGGCGAAATTAATTAATGAGGAAATTCAGCGATCTAAGAGAAAGTTCAAACAGTAGCCATGCGGCTTATAGGAACAAGTTTGCAATTTCTGTTGTCTTCAGGAGCTTCATGAATTTTAATTAACGAAAAAGGATGACAATGATAGAGTTTTAGCTTGTCGATAGTCAGATGTCCTCTTTGTCTCACAGGAAGTGCAAAGTAATTTAGATGCAGATAAATGAAAATTAACTGTCTAGCGCTTTCCATTACTGTCAGTAAATTTATAACACGTGGCGGTAATGCAGCGTAATCACGATACGTTGGTTCTACGTTTTGTGCACACTTTGACAGAAACGCATTTTGTTTTTCTAATTTAACAATGCCTTCTAGCAAAATTTTGTTCCTTGCAGATGATTTACAAGTTTCATATAATTAAGAGAAAATTGGCCAAGATATTAGGGCGATCGACTGCTGACTGGAAGGAAGCGGATTCTATCCCAGCGCAGAAAGTAAATATCTCATTCCATTCAAAATGGCTGTGAGGTTTCTTCAGCATTTTATCAAATAAATTAAATTGAATTCCTTCTTATCGCATGCAAAATAATGGTACAAATAGCCTATCCTCAAGGAATCATAAATATAAAACTATTTATCAGAGCCCTTTCATTTATTAGTGATGTGTGTATACACATTGAGCTTTAAAATGCAAAAGGAATGGTTACTCTATAGCAGCGTTTCTCAAACTTTTTTGAAGTGGGGACCACTTTTTTAAGTCAGAACAGTTCCTCGGACCACCTTACTCTTGTTCCCTTCGAAAGTAAATTTGTGGCATATTTTAAGGCCAGCATACTTATATTTTAAAACAGAATCAATTAATTAAAATCAATTTAATTCATTTAATTTTATATTAGTATTAACTAATTGTTATTGTTAGGCCTAATAGAAAAAAATTCATTTTCGTTTTTTAATTAATCAAGACTATTAGAGTTTGAATAATCTTTAACTTTTTAACTAAACAAAATAAATAAATGTTGGTACTCACATTAATGAGATGGTTAAGTCTTCACAGTTGTTCTATATTTGGATGTATGCTTAAGTCGGAGATTGTCACATACATCGAGTCGATTTTGATATTTTTTTTATTAGAGTTAGTGATGAAAACCCTTTCTCACACAGATACGTAAAAACAAACTGAATTATAGGCCTAATCTCTAAAGCACCATTGTACAGTTCACTATATTCTCTGTTCACTTGTTATGAAGTCCAGAAATTAACCATAACTTCTGCTTGGAATTTCATTTTAAGTCCGGTGTCATTCGAGAATTCAATTAACTGTTCCCTTTTACTCAATGAAAGTTTGTTACTTTCAATATCGCAATGAAAGGGATTACGAACCCATGAAAATTCTTCATATTTACTTGGAAAATAATTTTCAGATTGTGACCTCAGAGTTTCGAGATGCGAATAACTTATATGTCATTGCATAATTCTTTACCAATAACGAAATCATTTTCAACCAAAAAAGACTCTAGGGTTGAAAAAATCCTCTTTTACGGAACTGACCCACAAACCAAGTTTCCTCTCGAACCCCTTTATTTTCTCATGCGCATTGAGAATAGTCAAAGAATTACCTTGTAGAGAGAGATTTAGTTCGTTTAGTTTTGAGAATACATCTGAAAGATATGCCAATGTAGACTGCTTAGCCACATGTCATCAGCTGATGTGCAGGGAAAAGATGGCGAGAAACACCACGTTCATAGTGCTTTAAATCCCTCTTTTGTTGCTGAGAGTAGAGTGGGAATTCGGTAGACAGGTAGGGTAATAAATTTCATAAAATGTCAGTACTGGGAGAAAAAGTGAAAGGTGATTGCCATGTGTCATTTCCAAACTCTGAGACTTTCAGCTATAGTGTGATACGCAATTCGTTTGAATTTTACATTTTTCTTCTGTCCTTTTTGAAGGACCACAAGGGCAGACCTCGGGGACCACAGGTGGTCCGCGGACCACAGGCTGAGAAACGCTGCTCTGGAGTAAATCTTTCCCCTTGAAATAATTTTTGAATTTAAACATAATTTTTGTATAAATTCACTACATGCCTACAGTGGTTACTCTCCTTTTAAAATAATTTTCTAATTTAAATATATTTTTTTTTATAAATTCACTACATGCCTGTGATTAGGTACACTCTATTCACTTATTATAGCATACTGGTTTGAAATTTTAGCCGCTTACTGCTAATAGATACTAAAACACACCCTACCAAAATTATTAATATATCTGCAATATTACGGGCATAGGGCTTATACGAATCTTCACCGTAAAAAAATGACGGCGATGATTAGGCTTGAAGAATTTCTTGAGGTCTGCAGGGAGTAAATGTTAGGCTCCAAGCTACTTCCATTAGAGAAGAATAAGATGACAATATTGTGTACTGTGATTGATATACTACAATTAATGGTAACTTTCCATGTTTTACAATAGAAATGTAATAAATAAATAAATAAATAAATAAATAAACAAATAAATAAATAAATAAATAAATAAATAAGTAAATAAGTAAATAAGTAAATAAGTAAGTAAATAAATAAATAAGTAAATAAATAAATAAGTAAATAACTAATAAATAAATAAGTAAATAACTAATAAATAAATAAGTAAATAACTAATAAATAAATAAGTAAATAACGAATAAATAAATAAATGATAAATAAATAAATAAATAAATAAATAAATGGATGTATAGATGAATAAATAAGTAGATAAATCGATGGATAGATGAATAAATAAGTAGATAAATCGATGGATAGATGAATAAATAAGTAGATAAATCGATGGATAGATGAATAAATAAGTAGATAAATCGATGGATGGATGGCTGGATGGATGGATGGATAGATGAATAAGTAAGTATCAATAAATGGATAAATTAATATCAATAAATAAATATCAATAAGTAAATATCAATAAATAAATATCAATAAATAGAAAGTTCTTTTCTAAACATATAAAATAGTTTTTACTTACACTGTAATATAATATTTTCTGATAGTTTCATAGCCATAGTGAACCAAGTTCGCATTAATTTAAAAAGTATACAATATAAAATAGAAACATTAATTTGTTATTTTCCAACGCAGGGTATTATAAAGATGTTATTATTGCCATATGTATTATTACATTATCACTCAACTTGAATTAATTATCTACTGAAAACTTTAAGACTAGATATCTCAACATATTGCAAGATGGACTTGGTCTATTATGGTTCTGAATCCCTCGTATATAAAGAGCACATTTATCGCACTAATTATTTTTTACTTTACAATTACTTAAACATGTTTTATTTTTATGTTCAACGTTGTTTATGTTTCTAAATGCAGCATAAATTTATGTTAATTAGGAGTTTTTTGTTTTATTTGGTAAACCATTTCGCGACTCCCACTTTGGGTACAACTGACTTAGACTAATTTGAAAATATCGGCTACAAACACAAGCAAAACATTTACGAATAGCGAAAATAGTAATTCACTCAGAAATAACTGAAGAGATGAATAATTTAAAGTATTTGGGATGCAATATTTGAACATAAGTTATAGAAATTAATGTGAATCTAGAGGAAAACAGACAGAAGTAAAATAAACTTAATAGATGCATTAACTAATAGATGTTTTGGAAAAAGTATGAGGTTGGAACTTAAAAATTAGAATGCATAATATTCTGTCGAAACCACCTTATATTACTGATGTGAGACCTGCATATTATTGAGGCGGGAAGATAGACTAAAGGAAAATTAGAGATTTCAGAAATAAAGTTCCTGCGGAGCAGTGTGGGAGTAGCACAAAGAAACAGATTGCGGAACGCAGGGATCTTTTCTTTAGTAGGTTATTTTACGACGCTGTATCAACATCTTAGGTTATTTAGAGTCTGAATGAGAAGAAGGTGATAATGCCGAGGTCCAGCATCGATAGTTACCCAGCATTTGCTCATATTGGGTTGAGGAAAAACCCCGGAAAAAACCTCAACCAGGTAACTTGTCCCAACCGGGATTCGAACCCGGGCCACCTGGTTTCGCGGTCAGACGCGCTATCTGTTACTCCACAGGTGTGGACGCAACGAACTTAATGTAAGACAAATAATGGTAAATGACATCCAAGACTATCGGCAGAAGTGGCTATCACATTTACAACGAATGTCTCCCGAAAGTCTACCATGGCAAGGTTTCTCTTATCAACTCCAAAGCAAACGAGATATCGGACGTTCGCGTACGAGATGGAAACAACAATTCCATTCTAGGAAGGCGGAAGAAGACGACGACTTACAGGTTACACCATCAGGTCAATGTGTACGCAGTATCAGACGTAAGAGATCATTTACTCTATTGGGACTGTGAATTATGTTTGTAAGCTTAATAGCAGACATAAAGATAAGATAACATTTATTTCTGCCTTTAATCAAATACTGTACATGGATAAGAAATAGACATTGTCGAATTCCACAATTTTAAGTACACCACTGAATAAGATTCCAAAATCTTTCTTACACGATATTGATAGAATTGTTCGGACAGGTGCTAAGGAAATTGTGGGTTTACCGCACGATTTTTCGAATGACATGCTATATGCTCCGAAGAATCTTCGTGGCGTTGGTTTATTTAATTCTGAATGGGAAGTACACCTTCAACACTATAACATTGCCAGAAGTCTTTTAAAAATAAATGACGAACATCTCCATTTCTGCAGGAATCTTGAAACTGAAAAACAAGAAGTTCTTTCACAATTAAACATTCCCAACAACGCAGAAGCACATTCGATGACAGGCCGAAGTTTAAGATCTGAGTTACGGCGGAGGTCGTTTAATAATTGGTGTCATCTTCCACAAAAAGGCAAAGGAGTGGTGACTTAAGTGAAGATCCAAAAAACAACTCTTGGATTAGTAATAGAAGAGGGATATCATCCTCAGAGTGGACCAATGCCATAAAGATGTCCACAAACATCGCAGCAGTACGATCGGTGCCAGGTCGTTGCTCTCAAGATCAAAACTGTCGTCACTCAGGATGCAGCGAAGTAGAAACCCTTGGGCATGTTTTGGGCTATTGGCCTAAAGGAGAACTACTGAGGAACAATCGCCACCATAAAGTGAGAAGCTCCATCGCAACCACTCTTCGGAAGGCAAAGTGGAAGGTTTACGAAGAAGTGCACTGCTTGGCTGAGAATGGGTCAACGAGAAGAGCAGACATTATAGCCATCGATCGCCGGAATCAAAGAAGCCTCATTCTTGACCCCACTATCCGTTTTGAGAAGGATGATCAACAAGCCAATAACGTTAACGACGAAAAGAAGTCTATTTACAACCCATGTATTCCTCACTTCAGTGAGAGATACAAAATGAATATTAATACATAGGAAGTGAAAGGACTTCTTTTTGGCACTAGGGGAACTTCATTTTAAGTTAACCAAAACCATTCTCCTTTCTATTAAATTTTCTAATGAGGACATTAACAAAATTTGTCTAACGGTATTGAGAGATTCATTATCCATTTTACACAATCACTTGTACAATACTATGTCATTTTTTTCTTTTTACTTCATTTCATTACTCTTCAATGTATTTTCATCTCATGTTTCTCCGAAATCAAATTGTACTTTATTTTTAAATTTAACATTGTTCCGCATTCTCTCCGCAATCATATTGTATTTTTAATTTAACCTCTGCTTTGTATTCTGGATCCTAGTGGTCAGCCGTATATTTCGGCCTGATGTCCCAAATTGTGGAATTTGTGTGTACAATTTCATTTTAAAAAATCAGTGGCTGGAATCTTGTATATAACAGAACTTCATTTGCAGTATAATAAGCTTTGTTCTTAACAATTTAGAAATTATTTTACAAAATGTGTTTAATGGTAATTCTCTTACAGTTTGTGCAGGATTGTTAAAGAAATTAACTTATAAATGTTCATGGCTATTTACTGCCTTAGTTAACCTGAAATGTGATGTATTTACATCAAGATTATTTCTAGTTCCATAAGTATGATAAAAAGAACGTTAACAATTCTTGTTTATGTTTCTTGATATAAAGAAGACTAGTGTAAACTAACAAGGAAGGAAATGTCATAATTTGTAAAGAAATGAAACTATCTTTACAAGAATCTCTTTAAGAAAGTCGTTGAGTACATCTTACACATTTTTTTTTTTTTTTTTTGCCAAATAGAGGCTTTCGCTGCTAGAGGCGAATTCCTCCAAAGTCTAATACTATAATTTAAAATTGAATGAAGAAAGGCATAATATGCAGTTAGTAACATACTAAGGAACAGTAGTTCTTGGTTTTTTTAGTGAAACAATTATCCTACTCAAAACTATGTCTTACAAATGTTGTTAACATGTTTTCCCCCCCTTCAATTTAACCCGAGAAGGTTGTGGTAGGATCTATTACCGTGCTAGTGGTATCTATAGGCCTAAGCAGTTCCGAATAGCTAGGCATAACGGACGCAGCCTATAGTGGGTACAATATTTCGTGAGGTAGGCTATAAGTTAGTTCAGAAGGCAAGGCCTGGCATGTGAGTTGCGCGAGAAGGGAAAGGGTAGAGACTCACTGAGACACATTTTAATTAATCGAACTAGTTTCTTGGGAATATCAAATTCGATAAGAATATCATATAAAACTTCTCGAGTATAGGTAAATGCCCAATAAAAATAGTGAACTTTTAAAAAGTATTACAATATACTACATTCATTAACATCTTATGATTATTGTTATCAATTTCTCAGAATATATAAAAAGTCCAGGATTATAATGTCCATACGTCAAAATGTCCATGGAATAATGTCCACGTTGAAAATGTCCATGTTAAATCATCCAGAGTCATAATGTCCATAGCTCTATAATGTACACTATGTCCATTGTTAAAGGTAGTTATAGTAATCTATGCAGGGGCGGACGCAGGATTTTGTTTCGGGGAGGGATTTGAGGAGATAGTAAAAATGGAGTAATGAGAAATAAGTTTATACACTCACAATTTGTTTCCGAGTCACAAATATTTACAAGTTGGCCTGAGTAGCGTAGTCGGTATAGCCTTCTGTGCTCGAAGTTGCAGGTTCTACCAACCCAGCTCGATGGCATTTAAGTGTGTTTAAATGCGACAGGCCTCATATCAGTCGATTTACTGGCATGTAAAAGAAATCCTAAGGGGAAAAAAATTCCGGCACACCGGCGACGCTGATATAACCTCGGCAATTGCGAGCGTTGTTAAATAAACCAAAATTTTTTAATTTTAACATTTACAATGACTGCAATACAAAAACAATGACAGAATGGCATTTACAGAAGAAGGCGACGAGGCTTCTTAGACATTTCATCCAGTACTTCACGAGCTTTTACTTCTACATTTTTATGTATATACATCAAGGCCAGTCCATTTAATCTATCTGCTCCCATCGTGCTCCTCAAGTAAGTCTTCAAATACCGCAAAGTTGAGAACGACCGTCCTGGTGTTACTGTAGTTACAGGCAATGTGCAGAAAAGTTTCAGCGCCTTGTGAGTACAGGGAAAAATAATTTCATTGCACCTGTTCAAAGATGATATAAAATCAGTAGGTACTAGGTGAAGATTTTTCTGATCAAGGAAATTTCTTCTCCGCATCCTCAATTCATTGAAGAAAGACTGGTGATGCATCAACATCATTGGGCCACTGATTTACTACAGCCTCAACAGCAGTTTCTAAATTCTTCATCTGATGTTCGCACTATGTTTTTAGAAAACAGAGTTTGTATGGACTTTAGGATTCCCTTATGATTTAAAAACCTGTTCTTGAGCTGACTAATGAAATAGTCTAAGAAGAGAAGGAAAATTAAAAGCCTAAAATACTCTTCATGACTCTCTGTCTTGAAGTAAGAACGCTGTGTTTGTCTTCCTGCAATTCTTGGAATTTAACAATTTAGCAAAGAGAATTTACGTGGAAAAAACTCTAATTCCTATGTACATTCACGAATTAAAATTAATATTATTTTTGTTTCTTGTTTCGTATTTTTCTCAAAATTTTGGTGGGGATATATCCCCTTAATCCCCCCTTGCATCCGCCCCTGAATCTATGTAAACATTTTTAAGTACAGAACTAACCAGAACTGAAATTTTTAAAGATGGAATGAATTCCTCAGTTAGTGCCATCACAGAAGGGTAAGCCACTTCTTTCTTTTCGTGGGTACCTGTACCAACATCATAACTTTAATAGAGATAGGACAAAAATATATTGGCGATGCAGGGAAAGAAAATTTGTAATGCTGTAATGGTAACAGCAACCTGGATAACATTCAGGTTTTGCGGGATGGCTCAGATAAGCATTTACACAGTGCCGATGAAGCAGGTATAGAAGTAAAGTGCATCTTGAACCGTGTTAAGGCAAGAGCAAGAGCGTTGGCTGTACATCATCCATCCATTTGACGATTTATACAATGCCTAAAGCGCGAAGGAAATGAAATTTGGACACAAATATTGCAAGCAAGAGGGGGTCGTACACAAATTAAAGAGGCGGTGAATAAAACTTATTTGACGAATCAAAGACAAATTCTCCAGATCGTGAGAAACTACAACAGGTACAAAGAAAAAGAAGAAATTCTCTTAAATCTTAACAGTCTTACTAATAAAAACTCTATATACAGATGTTTAACTGTCTTATACTTATACAATGAGTAGCTCGTTTATAACAGTACAACTGTTACACAGCTACGTCATAGTTTCGTCATTACTTCGTTACGAAAGGTAATAGAATATCTGAGGTTCTCTACTGGATCCGGTAGAGCGCTCTAGTGTGGCATGTTAAATATCGATAGTACAACTGGCTCTAATCGATTATCACACTACATTTTGGTCAAAGAGTACAAGCTACAGCGATATTATTCTAATAATTCTATGATCTTTGGTTTGTTCTTCTGTGGTTACAAGGTAAACATCATTATAAAATGACAGTCGATACGAACAGCTGTTAAAGGGGCGGCCATTTTTTCCCTATATACAACGCTTAAACAAGGGGTTTCGTATATATAACTACTGCAAAGCAATTCCCATTGTATAGTTACAGCGTGTTTATACGTCCATAGCTTATTCACGGTTTATTAGTAACGTTTTCTGTCTCAACTCTGCATAAGTCTCGTATAAAAACTATACACGGTTTATTAGTAAGACTGTAAAAGTATTAGTTACCATCTTAAAAGTGGGGCTCAGGTTCACGATGATTAATAACTTATTTGTACGAGTTATGGAATAAAATTTATTGTGTTCTATTCAAGCAGAATTTTCATTTCAACTTGGACATTATGGACGTTTGACACTATGGACATTTTCACCTTACGAATGTTTTATCATATGGACTTTCTGTCGTATGGACATTTAGTACATGGACATTTTCACCGTATGGACATTGCATATAAATCACTAGTACGTCCAGTAATGGAATATGGTGCTGCATGTTGGGATCCTTACAGATTAGAACATATTAAGACACTGGAAAAGATTAAAAAAAACGGGCTCTTAAGTGTTGTCGGAAAAATTCACCATTAAAATGGGACACACTCACGGACAGGAGAACGCGAATTCGATTATGCGCACTGTTCAAAACATACAGAGGTGAGCCTGCCTGGAGAGAAATAAAAAATAGGTTGCAGCCGCCAAATTACTCTTCAAGGAACGACCACTCATAAATTGAGGGAAAGAAGGCAGAGGACGGACACTGGAAAGTTTTCTTTTCTCAATCGTACTATCAGGGACTGGAATGCTTTACCTGCAGACTTACTAAAGGTTTTACCAACAACCAAAAATGTATTTAAAAATAGGCTTAAGGACCTTACTAATAGACGGTAATTATACACAGTATTTAAAGGGTGTAAATGATATGTTGTTATTGAAGTGTTGTATCAGTGAAGAATTATGTTGTGTCAGTGAGGTGTGTTGTATCAGTGAAGAAATATGTCGTGTCAGTGAAGTGTGCTGTGTAAGTGAAACGTGTTCCTGTCAGTGAAGCTTTATAGTTTATAGTGGCAGTGCAAAGTATTTGAACAGTGAAATGTTTTTGAAGTGTTAGTGAAATCAGGATAGAATCAGTGAAATGTGTCGTAGTTCCATTGCAGTGAGTGAGTTGACAGCGAAATGAGTGTAATGTTGAAAGGTACTTGTGCAGATATGAACATAATATCATACTCGTGGGTTTTAGTTGGATCTTAGTTTTAAGATACAAATTAGATTTATTTCAAATGTTATTTTAAGTGATCGTTTCATTTAATTTAGAATATTCCCTGCTGTTGTTGTTGTTGTTATTATTATTGTTAGTATTAATTATTAGTATTATTAATTGTATTTTTAATTAATAAGTTTATTATTGTCATTATTGAGTGTAATTAGTTACCACTGCCACCGGGTATATACCCACTGTAGTGTGAATAAATACATACATACATTTTGACAATATGGACATTTTGACCTTATGGAGGTTTTATCATATGGACGTTCTGTAGTATGAACTATATACGGTGGAAGCCTCGTCACCAATAATTTGAGATGTAGACCTACTTGTCTATACAGATCTTTCAACAATAGTGACAATTTAAAGAATTATTGAGGAATTATACAGTACAGTATTAAGACACACGATCAATATTACGAGTAGGCCTATTTTCTAACACTTTATTCTTTTTGAGAAGAGAGACGAATGTCTTGTATTGCAAACAATAAACCAGCGCGCTAAGACAGGCAACGATAAATAATGATATATTTATTACTGGATGCTTCTATCATGCGGGTATTTGTACTCGGCTACTGAAAACACATGTCTACTTGTTAGCGAACAATCTGTAGAGTGCATAATAGGCCTATAGATACGTGCCCACTGGATATACATGGATGGTTATTTTCTTAAGTACTTAAACTCAATTAACTACAGACTACCTCAAGCCTGTCAGCTAGTACTGTGTGCTATATCAAATAGGAATATCAAATTTCTACTGTAGCTCTTATTGAACTCCTTTATTAATTTGCAAAGGTTATTAAGAGACTGTGGGAACGGTGGAATGAAAATGTCATTAGTGGATACTGGATGTTTAGACACACAGAAGTCAGGTTTCAGGTCCCAAAAAGTACTTAAAAGAAGAGGAGGAGTATAGTAGTTAACATTATACTTTACAGGATAGAAGGGGACCAATTCACCATAATTTAAAAAGTGATTGATTCTATATGTTAAAGATAACAAAACTTTTATTACGCTTTTCCTTCGATGAAGCACCGTTAAGCAGAAAAAAAATTGTCTTTTCCCAATGTTTGCAGCACTCTATTGCGGTAATGGCCCGACAGAAATGGCTGATTGCTATACAGAGTGTAAGGGCTGTAAGTGCCGTCATTTTCACAGACGTCGGGGACGGTCTACAGCAGTGATGTCAAAGCAAACGCATTTTTCTGACCTCGACGTCGTGCGCGGGCAGCAAGCGCTAAGTATGGAAAGAGGAAGGGTTGTGCATATGAATAAGCAACCTGTTTGATTAAGAAAACAGTGGTGCACAAACTTCAAACGGAACGTGAAATTTTATGTCGTTATTTTTATATGGCTTCTTTCTGTTTAATATTATCTACATTGTCTGTAAAACAAAAGTACTAACACTGATTTCTTAATATTTCACTTGTGTTTTAAATCTTAATAACATAATAGAGAGTTAAGAAGGAATATTCACTTAAATTCCATAGTAGTATAATATTATACTATATTAAGTGGATGAAACACATCATTCATAAAGAAAATGATATTCCAAAGAAAGAGATTGAGTATGACATGATAAGTTGGAATTTATATTGATGGTATCTTTAGCCTTAGAAAAGTAATCAATAAACTAATCAAAACAATATTACAGTACAAAGCAAAGTTACCTAGGTACTGTATCTGTTTTAAGTGTAACTAATATTACATAACACAACTCTTATCGCATTATGCTTTTAAGGTGATATTTGTGAGCAACTTCCTATGATCAGAATATTAAATTATTTTCTCGAAATCTGCTGAATCTATAGAGCTGACATTTTTACAACACATGGGCACGTATCTTTTGCTTATGATGTAACAGTAGTTGCTTTGTTAATTCATTTCCTTACAAACAATTTCCATGCGAATATTTTCAAAATTTTCAATACACTATCTTCAGTAATACGTATATACGGTATATTAGATTTACGAAAACATTCTGTAAGGCTACTAAATAAATAGGCCTATACCTGAAAATTTCACTTTTTTATACGAAAAGTTGAGAAAATATTTATTTTGAATAAAAAAATCAAACTTGTCAAAAATGAGGATTAAAATTAAAACTTACATTCTTATAATGCACTTACAGGCTACTTCTCAGGCAAATCTAAAAATTAACATTGATACAGTTTTAATAAGTTTCTTCCCTTTATCTATTGAATCAGTGCTAGGCATCCCTGAATATAGCTCGACCAAGCGGCATATACCACCCCTTTCGTCTGTCTCTTTCCTTTCCGCTGTAAATCGCCCAGGCTCTCCTGGGCTCTAAAGCGCGCGCTTGCTCCTGTGGGCATCAATTGACATGCCTGGTCTACAGGATCAAAAAATGTCCATACAACATAGGGTCAAAACTTGATAGTTTTCCCAGAAAAAAATTCTTTTCTTATTTTATTTCCGTTATACTGCTTATATCGCTAGTAAAATTACGAAAACAATTACATCAGTAGGTATATCTAGCAAAGAGTTAATGCTAGTTTAAATAAATATGTTTGTGTGTTCTATTACGTTTTCGTGAAAATAAATAAAACTGCATCCTTAAATTTGTTAATATTCTGGCGTGAGAGACGTGGCAAAGTGTTTATCAGGCAGTACTCTAACAGACGTAAGTACGAGTCAGCTGAGTCGAGCTTCCTGTCCATAGGTATTCTGCCGAGCGGATGACAGTTCAGTACAGGGTATTCGATAAACAACTGACAATGTCATTTACAGTTTAGGAATATCATATTTTATTAATTTATGGAGAAAGTCGTCGTAATTCAAGTGAGACAAGAAGATGTACCGTCAACGTTTTCCTCAAAGAAGATTACCTAATTATTATTATTATTATTATTATTATTATTATTATTATTATTATTATTATTATAAAAATTGTTACTAAGCACCTTTATACAAATAGTGCTTCCCTGGAAGCCTATGACTTTTTATAGACGTAAGTGAAATAGTACGTTTCTACACCCGAGAGGCGATAATGCAATGTATTCTGACCTATATAATATTTACGTTTTTCCTTCAGGCGAACGTTTAATTTGTTTCATTGCTGGGTCTGTATTGAAAAAGCCCCATCTAACTGACATGATCTGTGTATCAGGAGAGAGACTACCTTGCCAGCTGCTTTGTAAATACTGTATTATTCTGTGTGTAATTAACTTCAGAGTAAATGTGTCTCAACTTCGATGTCTTGTAATCACTCTATTTTACAAACATATGGGACAAAAACGCTAATTAAAACAGGAAAGAGTTTGAAATTATTTAGTGCAAGTCAATTAGTATTTCACAGGAAATACTTACTGTAACTAGCTAGATATGGAACACAAAATATTAATTAAAAAAATTATTAGTTTCAAGTTCTTTAGTCCAAGTCAATTACTGCAGAGCTAGAACTAGCTTTGGAATCTTTAGAATGTAATTTAGGCCCTAAAGAAAGAAATAAGTGTTAGCTGTATCTATCTGTTAGCGCTGCTGTTCTTTATGTAGGTGCTGGTGGTGGTAATAGTGCTATTGTTGGTATGGCAGTGTTGACAGTATGTATGTATGTATGTATGTATGTATGTATGTATGTATGTATGTAACTTACGTATTTAGTCACACTGCAAAGGGTATATAGCCGGTGGCAGTGGTAACTAATTGCACCCAATAAAGACAATAATAAACACAATTAATAAAAAATATAATTAATAATACTAATAATTAATACCAAAATTTAATTAATAATAATAATAATAATAATAATAATAATAATAATAGTAACGGGGAACATCCTAAATTAAATGAAGCACGATCAGTTAAAATAACGTTTAAAATAAATCTAATTTGTACGTACCTTAAACCTATGTTCGAACAAAAACCCACGAGTATGATATGTTCATATCTGCACAAGTACCTTTTAACACTACACTCATTTCGCTGTCAACTCACTCACTGCACTGGAACTACGACACATTTCACTGATTCTATCCTGATTTCACTAACACTTCAAAAACATTTCTCTGTTCAAATACTTTGCACTGCCACTATAAACTATAAAGCTTCACTGACAGGAACACGTTTCACTTACTCAACACACTTCACTGACACAACACATTTCACTGACAAAACATAATTCTTCACTGATAGAACACTTCAATAACAAAATATCAATTACACCCTTTAAATACTGTGTATAATTATCGTCTATTAGTAAAGTCCTTAAGCCTATTTTTAAATACATTTTTGGTTGTTGGTAAAGCCTTTAGTAAGTCTGCAGGTAAAGCATTCCAGTCCCTGCTAGTACGATTGAGAAAAGAAAACTTTCCAGTGTCCGTCCTCTGTCTTCTTTCCCTCAATTTATATGAGTGGTCGTTCCTTGAAGAGTAATTTGGCGGCTACAACCTATTTTTTATTTCTCTCCAGGCAGGCTCACCTCTGTATGTTTTGAACAGTGCACATAATCGAATTCTCGTTCTCCTGTCCGTGAGTGTGTCCCATTTTAATGGTGAATTTTTCCGACAATACTTGAGAGCCCGTTTTTTTAATCTTTTCCAGTGTCTTAGTATGTTCTAGTCTGTAAGGATCCCAACATGCAGCACCATATTCCATTACTGGACGTACTAGTGATTTATATGCAATCTCTTTGGATTTATCAGAGCCTTTTCTTAGTACCCTCATCACAAAGTGTAACGCTCTCCATGCTTTTCCCGCTGTGTCTGTAACGTGTTCCCCCCAGCCGAGATCGCTGCTAAATGTTATTCCGAGGTATTTACATTTGTTAACTTCCGGAATGGTTTCACCCCTTAATGTAGACAGTAGTCTATTTCATTTAACGACATTTTCCATTGCATTAGTTATCCAGTCTAAAAATTGATTGTGAAGAAGAATTGGCCGACAAATTTTGCATGGAGCCCTGTTTTAGGGACAGGGACGCAACCACATGGACTATATGCTCTTGGAGAAGAAAAACCCAATTCGGTGTCACCTCATTAGGGAACGAAGTTAAGACACCAAAACAGGTTTAAGGAACACAGAATCTAGGATGGCATTAGCTGTTTACTTTACTGATGTACCTTCATGTTGGTGATGCCCTCGGTAGCGTAGTTGTTATAGCGCTGGCTTTCTATGCTCGTGGTTGCGGGTTCGATCCCGGCTGAGGTCGATGGCATTTAAGTGTTTTTAAATCGACAGGCTCATGTCAGTAGATTTACTGGCATATAAAAGAACTCCTGCAGGACAAAATTCCGGCACACCGGCGACGCTGATATAACCTCTGCAGTTGCGAGCGTCGTTAAATAAACCATAGGCTGATTAATTTAATTCATATTAGTATGCAAAATGAAAGACGTCACGTGAAAGGAGCTCTTTTCATTCAGAGTTTAATGGGTGCGAGTTTTGCATTGTTTACTGATTCTAATAGGTTGTTTCGACACAGCATGCCTATTTTCTGTTTAAAAAGTAAACCTTTCATCGGGACTTCAGTTGTGATCTAGTGAAATAGGTACGGTACTGTGAAGATATATTAAAATGCCGCCAATAAAATCTGTAACTTTGCCTAAAAGAGTCCGGATATGATTATTTTTCAGCCAAGGACGAAAATTATATTATGGTGTAAAGTGTGTAAGTTAGACATAAAAGTAAAAAAGCGTCATGATTTACGAAAACATTGTGACTCTAAAGACACATCGAACTTCTGAAGTTGTTTAGTGATTCATTTCGGGTCAGTGCACTTTTTATTAGTCTATGACTTGTATCTGGTGTTGATATGTGCGAATACTCTGTTCCATAAACTTGAGAATCCACATTGTAAACACTTGATTGAAAAGTATAAGTCTACAAAATTGCCGACTGCAACAACCATGCGTACACAATACTTGGCCTCGTGTTATGATATAATTTTAAGTTCTATATGACCAGCTGTTGATAACAATAAAAGGGTTAAACTAAAACTGAAGTGTTTTCTTGAAAACAAAATCCTGCATATTCGAAATACTGTGAAGTACAGTATGAATTAGATAATGAATAGGCACAAGATAATACACAACGACATTATAATAAATATAAACTATATCAAATTCGCACAAATAACATCGTGTAATGTCGAAAGAATATGTTATTAGTACAAACATTGTTTCAGTGACAATCGAACAGGCTTATATTTGACAATGTACGAGTCTAGGCTACACAGTTGTACATTGCAACAAAATTAGTGACACTTATTTAGCTTCTGTCGAATTGTGATAGCGAGATGAGGCAGATGATTCGCCATGAATTACCTAACATTGGCCTTACAGTTGAGAAAAACCTTGCACAAAGCCCAACCAGGTAATCAGCCCAAAAGAGAATCGAACCAGCTCCCGAGCGCAGCTCCGGATCAGCAGGCTAACTCTCTACCACCTAAACTACGCCGGTAGTTCTGTATGTATGTATGTATGTATGTATGTATGTATGTATGTATGTATGTAATGTATGTAATGTAGGCCTATGCCTATGTATGTATTTTTTTATTTTACTGGGTTATTTTACGACGCTGTATCAACATCTAGGTTATTTAACGTCTGAATGAAACGAAGGTGATAATGCCGGTGAAATGAGTCCGGGGTCCAGCACCGAAAGTTACCCAGCATTTGCTCGTATTGGGTTAGGGAAAATCCCGGAAAAAACTTGAACCAGGTAACTTTCCACCACCAGGATTCGAACCCGGGCCACCTGGTTTCGCGGTTAGACGCGCTGACCGTTATTCCTCAGGTGTGGAATGTATGTATGTATGTATGTATCTATGTATGTATGTACGTAGCCCTATGTACCTATGTAATAACTGGCAAGTCGGACGTAGGCTATGTATGTAGCCTATGTAAGTTATGTAGGCTATGTAATTATGATTTATTTAACGACGCTCGCAACTGAAGAGGTTATATCAGCGTCGCCGATGTGCCGGAATTTTGTCCCGCTGGATTTCTTTTACATGCCAGTAAATCTACTGACATGAGCCTGTCGCATTTAAGCACATTTAAATGCCATCGACCTGGGCCGGAATCGAACCCGCAACCTCGAGCACAGAAGGCCAGCGATATAGGCCTACCGACTACGCTACCGAGGCCGACTGTGTATATATGTATGTATGTAGGTCTATGTATGTATGTATGTATGTATGTATGTATGTATGTATGTATGTATGTATGTATGTATGTATGTATGTAGTCTATGTATGTCTAAAAGAAAGTTCGAGTCGACCTGGTTGGCAAGTTGGTATAGCGCTGGCCTTCTATGCCCAAGGTTGCGGGTTCGATCCCGGGCCAAGTCGATGGCATTTAAGTGTGCTTAAATGCGACAGGCTCATGTCAGTAGATTTACTGGCATGTAAAAGAACTCCTGCGGGACAAAATTCCGGCACATGCGGCGACGCTGATATAACCTCTGCAGTTGCGAGCGTCGTTAAATAAAACATAACATTTAAGAAAGTTCGAGGTTTCAAGTGTTCTGTATGTTTAGGTTGAGTCCATGTAACTATATAAGTTGCAAGGCAAGTTTTAATGACCAAACATAGGTTATGCCTATCTCGTGGAGATGCAAAATTTGCCCCTCATGCTAGCAAATTAATAATATCCACAATGTAAGTGTGTATAACGCCTGAATTTTACTTTCCCGGTAGAGTCCTCCTTAAGACCATTGGCTTGTGCTTTTCAACATAACCGTTTACAATTACTGTATGTCGATTGGAAGCCATAGAATATCGACTGGTTTGATAAAATAATCGAAGCTTCACTATGAAAAGAGATCGACATGATACTTAGTATGCACCCTTGTACGAAGGGCGGAGGGAGGGGTTTGAAAAGAAACAAGCTACTGCGGAACAAACAAGGGGGTAGGGGTTGTGTCAGGGGGTGGACATGACAACTAGTTCTTCCTGCATGGTTAGGACTCGGCTTTATTCAAACAGGGTGCTCAAAAATTTATGTGTGCTTACACGTATGATGTATATTCTTCAAATGCATAATTTAGTCCCAGGAATTGACGCAATTTCCAGGATCTGTGATTGATTACTTTTATTACTGGACGTAGCCTATTTCACTCTATTAAAAATTGTGTATGTTTTTTTAAACAAACAATAGTTTCTCATTTCTACGTTAATTGTGAGGATATTACGAAATGACGGCAGGAAAATGAGAGTGTCCCATGAAACTTTCCACAGCACAATCTTTGTTCATTTTGACTGACCGATATTTGAAACTGGGGGTGTCCACTGTGAAAACCTAATGCCCTGTCTCTTGTCTAACGATGATAGTCTACTTTTAAAGTAGACGCCTAAATTGCAAAGAGCAAAATTTTTTTTATGTTACGGGATGGGATGAAGTTTTAATTTTTCAAAATCACTATGAAAACTTTTACTTTGTTCGAAATTGAATTCCTTAGGCTATATTTCTAATACGGTTGATAGTCTATCTTCTAATTGGTAGATTAGTCTTAGACCTATGCCTTGCATATGAAATCGAGGAGTTACTTTCGTAGACACCCTATGATTCCGGTTTCAGTTCTGTGTAATAGAGGCTTGTGCTGTTCCTTTTGTAATAATGTAAGCAAATGCCCATCTACAATACTTGATACTTTCATAAGTATCAAGCTATTCTACTGAACCCTGATATATAGATTTACTCATAAGTATGGAAGAGTGGAAGTCAAGTTTTACTTTTCTACTAACGCTTGTATTCGTAACAAACGAATGCAGATGGCGAAACGAAAACTAAGTATTGTCCCCATGACAACACAAACAAAAGCGACATCTGCAATCCATATTTATAACTCAGAAAAACTATGGATCTTACTGTATGATATGTTAAAGATAGGCAGTAAATTAATACGTAAAGGAACATTTTGGAGTTTAAAAAATCGATTTTCAGGATTTTTTTTTTTTTTTTAATTTTAGATAGCTTATCATGACTTTTATCTATCTTCTATCGATATACGAAAGAATTCAATTGAATTGCAGTTATAAATGTGTTAATAATGAGGTTTATAAATGCCTGCTTTCTATTGCTTTGTCATATGGTCCAGGTTTCACTACCATATGATGACGTAGCTTATTACCAAGATGTTGCCCTGCTACATGTAGACCTATGTTTCTGAATCATAGTGTGTTCAAGTACGTCTACTTGAGTAATAATTCACTTTAGAATTATTGTAATTTAGTGTAGAACGTTTTCATAGCCAATGTAGACCTAATAACCAAAATATTAAAATGTATACATCTCGATTACACAGCTTTTAACACTGTATCACTTCGGAATATGTATGGTAAGACTTTCCTGTGTTAAATTTCAACGTACCTCGTTTACATGTTTCGACTTATTTATGAGTCATCTTCAGAACTGGTCGTTGTTAGTCTTGGCGCCACTTGTTCTGTATCCTGTGAGGATGTGTTCCTGTGGTATAGTGCAGAGTCAAAGAGTGTGTTTTGAAGTTGAGTTGTGTGTTGAGAATTTCGTTGGGGTGTGTTTTTGTGTGTCTGTATATTTCATATTGTTCTAGTGTATTTAGTTTCTGGCTTTTTGGTTGGATGTGTAGTATTTCCATGTCTGTGTTGATGTCTCTGTGGGTGTGGTTAGCATTTGTGATGTGTTCTGCATATGTGGAGATGTTTTGTAATTTTGTTATGGCTGTGATGTGTTCTTTGTAACGTGTTTGAAATGATCTTCCTGTCTGCCCTATGTAGAAGTTGTTGCAGGTGTTACATTTGAGTTTGTATACGCCTGTGTGGTTGTATTTGTTTGTTTGTGTTAGTTGTGTGTTGAGGTGTTTTTGTAGAGTGTTATTTGTTCTGTATGCGATGTTGTAATTTAATTTCTTGAATGAGGTTGCAATTTTGTGTGTGTTTTCGTTTCCATATGTTAGTGTGATGTATTTTTTTGTGTTCTTGTGTTTGTGTTGTGTGATTATGTTTTGTCTTACGTATTATGTTGTCTATTATGTTGGGGTTGTATCCGTTTTCTTGTGCTATGTATTTGATTGTGTTTAGCTCTTCGTTGTAATCTTGTTGGTTCATTAGTATGTTGAGTAGTCTGTGTACCATTGTTCGGAATGGAGCTTGTTTGTGTTGTGTTGGGTGGTTGGATGTGTTGTGTATGTGTGTTGTTGTTGTTTTGGGTTTTCACAAATGCTAACCACACCCACAGACACATCAACACAGACATGGAAATACTACACATCCAACCAAAAAGCCAGAAACTAAATACACTAGAACAATATGAAATATACAGACACACGAAAACACACCCCAACGAAATTCTCAACACACAACTCAACTTCAAAACACACTCTTTGACTCTACACTATACCACAGGAACACACCCTCACAGGAAACAGAACAAGTGGCGCCGAGACCAACAACGACCAGTTCTGAAGATGACCCATAAATAAGTCGAAACATGTAAACGAGGTACGTTGAAATTTAACACAGGAAAGTCTTACTATACATATTCCGATTTAAATGTAACTTACGAGATACCAGTATCTCTTCACTGGCTTGATCTTATACTGTATTAACTTATCTACTTTACAAGCAACGTGCTTCTCTTCGTTAAATGCCATACGATTATCATATCACATTTCTTGGCCAGATGTTGAAGCTCATAAACAGAACATTGTAAATTTATTACTCTCTAAGCTGAATCTCTGTGTTACGCCTCAATTTTTTTATTTTATTTTCTTATTTATCGATATTCTTTCATTAAATTTAATCATTATTTTCATTCTTTTATATATAACGTACTGTATTATCAATAAATTTATGTTATAGACGACCTCTATTTTTAAATATTTCCACTGCAATTCTACAACTTGTAGGTAAGAAATAATGTATGAAGAAAGACGAACATAGACTGAAAAGTGAACAGAGATGTCTTCAGGTGAAGTGTGACTACAGTTCGTGGACAAGCACGACCCGAAACTGTCCCTCCGACTTCAGTTTACCCACCGCTATCCATCACGTAGGTAATATGTCTTGTCCCACTGTCAACCCACGGGAAATCTACGGTTGTACCCCACCCCCCCTGAAATCCAGCAATCAACCCGCACAAAAACAACTCTCCTACCTACCTGTATATTCTTAATGACCAATTACGCTAATTAAAAACAGGGTCGAATAAGGCCAGCTATTACTTTTTTTACTGTCGGTGTAAAAACGTACCCCCTGTCGTTTTTTGTCACAGAGGGTTGCAAAATATATCCAAGGGATGGGGCGGAGGGTTGTTGTACCCGGAGCGTAGAGGGGGTTATGCGTGTTTGAAAAGAGGAGGGATGTGAAGTAATTTTCGGACCAATAGGAACATTGGACTGCCATGTGTCTCCGTGTTGTGACGTCACGCAAGCCAAACCCTCTCCTCCATTTTTAGTTTTGACTGCACCGCGGACCCGTTTGAAAGGCCAAAGCCGGTCTTTTGAAGGCACGCAGTGCATGTACACTTCGCGTCTTTCTCTGCTTCGCTTTTGCTTCTTTTTTCGCGCAAATATGAGTTCCTTTATTTGTTGTATTGTTGTTCCAAGTTCTCAAGTGCATGTGGAGTGCCCCCTTACCTTCCCGTCCCCCACTCCTTTCTCCTCCTAGTGCTAATATTGTGCCTTGAACCTGCTCTCTAAGCAAATTGCAAAAAATGGATTTATTTCAACGTTTTAGAAGATGATGTGGGCGTGGCTTCAGGTAGGACTCTATGGTCACATTATTATTATTATTATTATTATTATTATTATTATTATTATTATTATTGTTACTGTAATTGGCCTTGTGCTGTTGTTTTTGCACGTTAATATTCTAAATAAATAAATAAATTAAATAAATAAATAAATAATAATAATAATTATTATTATTATTATTATTATTATCATACACTTTTTTTATTGTCTTTGTGACGTAGAATATAGTGCTTGAGTATATAGCCGTTACAGTTTTTATTATTTTTATGTAACAATTAATTGTAGCCTCCGTCAGTTGTTCAAGGTCAATGGAAAATAGTCAACATATAAACTAGTAAGAAGAGCAGTTTCTTTAATTCTATTTATAATATTTGCGATGATTATACTTAGGGAAATTTTCTATTTTTTTTATGTTTGAGTTTGCATTAATATTTTTATACCGACAGCATTAACATTCCTGTAATATTAGTATATATTAAAGCTATTGTAACATTCCGACGATTATTTTTATGTTAATGAACAATTAATTGTACCATCTTCAATTGTTCAAGGTCAATGGAAAACATTAACATATAAAGTAGTAAGAACAGCAATTTTCTTAATTAGTTCTATTTATAATATTTCCGATGATTATACTTAGGACAATTTTCTATTTTTTTTTTTTAATGTTTGAATTTGCATTAATATTTTTATACAGTCAGCATTAACGTTCCTGTAATATTATTATCTATTAAAGCAATTATAACATTCCGACGATTATTTTTATGTTAATGAACAATTAATTGTAGCATCCTTCAATTGTTCAAGGTCAATGGAAAATAGTCGACATATAAACTAGAAAGAACAGCAGTTTCCTTTGTTAGTCCATTTATAATATTTGCGACGATTATAGTTAGGCCTATATAGGACAATTTTCTGTTTTTTTTATGTTTGAGTTTCCATTAATATTTTTATACCATCAACATTAACGTTCCTATAATATTAGTAGACTATCTATGAAAGCTATTGTAACATTTCGACGATTATTTTCATGTTAATAAACAATTAATTGTTCAAGGTCAATGGAAAAGAGCCAACATATAAACTAGTAAGAACAGAAGTTTCCTTTGTTAGTTCTATTTATAGGCCTAATATTTTACGACGATTACACTTAGGCCTATATAGGACAATTTTGTGTTTTTTTATGTTAACTTTGCATTTATATTTTACACCGTCAGCATTAACGTTCCTGTACTGTTAGTATCTATTAAAGCTATTGTAACATTCCGACGATTAGGCCTATAGTTCACGGTGATGTTGATTGATGATAATTAGGCTATGATGATAGTGATCTTGAGCATAATTATTTACTAAAAGGTGATTTGATATGCGTATAAAACTATTTTAGTTAGCTTAAATATTGTTTCAATTGTAGGCCAAAATGGAGATTGAAAAATTATAGGTAGGCCTATCAACGTCTTTGTTAACTTCAATTAACATAATTTGCTTACAGGAACTACGCCACTATTGAGCAGGCCTAAATTGAATAGGCCTAACTTACATGGTATTAGTATTAAACTTTTAAGTGACATTAAATTCCGAAGGTAATTAATTCGTCAGAATCGCATTATTGTATTCTTTGCAAAGTTATTAATCCAATTGATACAATAAATTCTTATAATCATTATTCTTGTTGTTCTAGTATAGTAGTCTATTATTAAGATACTTATGATGATTTGTTGATTAAAATAGACCTCGGTGTTCTTTGATGGACCTAACCTCCTGTGTAGGGGAGAATTCGCCACAAGATAATCAACAGCGCCTATAATTTTATTTGGCTTATTTCTTTAGATTAGGCCTATTATTAAAAATATATGATTATAATTCTACTATTATTCTATTATTATTATTATTCTATTATTATTATTATTCTATTATTATTATTATTATTCTATTATTATTATTATTCTATTATTATTCTTATTATTATTATTATTATTATTCTATTATTATTCTATTATTATTCTATTATTATTCTATTATTATTATTATTATTATTATTCTATTATTATTATTATTATTCTATTATTATTATTATTCTATTATTATTATTATTATTATTCTATTATTATTATTATTCTATTATTATTATTATTCTATTATTATTATTCTATTATTATTATTCTATTATTATTATTCTATTATTATTATTATTAATCTATTATTATTATTATTATTAATCTATTATTATTATTATTAATCTATTATTATATTATTATTATTATTTATTATTATTATTATTCTATTATTATTATTATTATTATTATTCTATTATTATTATTATTCTATTATTATTATTATTATTATTATTATTATTATTATTCTATTATTATTATTCTATTATTATTATTATTATTATTATTATTAAAAAAAGAGTATTCCCGTAACATGCCATGAAGGCACTTGGGGGGGGGGCATGGAGGTAGAGCCCCATGCTTTCCATGACCTCGGCGCTAGAATGAGGTGGTGTGGTCGGTACCACGCTCTGACCGCTTTTACCCCCGGGAAAGACCCGGTACTCAATTTTATAGGATGCTGAGTGAACCTCGGGGCCGTTGTGAAAGTTTGGCAACGAGAAAAAATCCTGTCACCATCTGGGATCGAAAATATTCTGTTATTATTATTATTATTATTATTATTATTATTATTATTATTATTATATTATTATTATTATATTATTATTATTATATTATTATTATTATATTATTATTATTATTATATTATATTATTATTATATTATATTATTATTATATTATTATTATATTATATTATTATTATATTATTATTATTATTATATTATATTATTATTATTATTATTATATTATATTATTATTCTATTATTATTATTATTCTATTATTATTATTATTCTATTATTATTATTATTATTATTCTATTATTATTATTATTATTATTCTATTATTATTATTATTATTATTCTATTATTATTATTATTATTCTATTATTATTATTATTATTATTATTATTATTCTATTATTATTCTATTGTTATTATTCTCATTATTACTAATATACTACTACTACTACTACTACTACTACTACTACTACTACTACTACTACGTGATTGTTGTCATTATTGCCCCTAACTTACTTGGTCTATCAATATTGTAATTTTTACTAATTATTTCATTTTTACTTTTACCCTGCAAGGCTTAATGCTGTTAGTAGGCTAATAAGAAAAGAAAAATGCTTCAGAATAAAGGAAGTAAAATAGAAAAAAAAATAGGAGAAAATAATATAAAGGGGAGGAGTATGCCTATAAACCTCACAATAGTGTGTTTCTCTTTTCCGAAGAGTAGGCGTAATTTGATTCTAATCCAACTGCCAAACTTTTGCTTCGTCTGCATTCTCGGTATAGCTGATGGTAGTCAGGAAGTCGTTAGTCTGTTTGACTTTCTACTCTTCAATCCGGTCTCTTAATGTACTGTAGGTAGATATTTATATTACTTTCCAGTTCAAATCCCCAGTTGATCTTCTGCTGGCCATTTTCTTGTATATATAAATGAAATCAGATTCCTGTACTGAACTACTTTCCATTTCTCATTAATTTGCGGGATTAAACTGGATTTAAAGAGATACGTTATTATTATTATTATTATTATTATTATTATTATTATTATTATTATTATTATTTATTTTTTAATGTAACATCGACAAAATCACAGAATGATCTGAAGAGAATAAAATGGAATTTATCGTTTCCAAGGTTAATGTCAATTCATAATCTTCTAGAGGAAAACTACTTCTCTTAATTTCAACTTACTTAGGCCTTTAACAGAACGGATTGTGATAAAGACTTGGAGTTCTCTTTGACAGTAAACTTTAATTCCACAAGCATATAAGCTTAGATTTATTAAGACCATCGCCCAAGGCCTTACTCATGCAATTAGGATGTTGAGTCTTATACGGGTAATAACATAGGCTACTCTTTCTCTATGCCTAATTATCTTTTAATACTTTTTACATTAGTAACATCAAAACTTTGATAGGTTATGCATTTTGTAGTCTGGAATTCTGTTACAACTGATTCGAATAAATTTCATTCTCCAAAGCAAATTCATATTGTTGCTTGTAGGCCTATACAGGGTGTAAGGGGTATAAGCGCCGTTTTATTCACAGTCTTCTGGGACTGTCTACAGGATCAAAAAATGTCCATACAACATAGGGTCAAAACTTGATAGTTTTCCCAGAAAAAAAATTCTTTTCTTATTTTATTCGCGTTATACTACTTATATCGTTACTAAAATTACGAAAACAATTACATCAGTAGGTATATCTAGCAAAGAGTTAATATTAGTTTAAATAAATATTTGTGTGTTCTATTACGTTTTCTTGAAATTAAATAAAAATACATGCTTAAATTTGTTAATATTCTGGCGTGAGAGACGTGGCAACGTGTTCTGCAGGCAGTACTCTGCACAGACGTACGTAAGAATCAGCTGAGTTCAAGCTCCCTGTCCATAGGTCTTCTGCCGAGCGGATGAGAGTTCAGTACAGGGTATTCGATAAACAACTTACAATATCGTTTACAGTTCAGGTATATCATATGTTATTAATATATGGAGAAAGTCGTCGTAATTCAAGTGAGGCAAGAAGGATGTACAGTCAACTTTTTCCTCAAAGAAGCTTACCTAATCGGCGAATTTTTGTAGCAGTTTCTCAACGATTTTTAGAAACTAGGAGTCTCTTACCTCATTTCGAAAATCACACAACCAGAAATTTGTTTAAAAATGATATTGCTTTACGGAAGCGGAAGAGATTAAAATGTTGCATGAGAAAAAAAGTTCTTGTGATTTTGTGCAGAAAACCATTATTGTTTATTTTTTAGACGTACAATAAAAATAGAGTAATATTGTTATATAAAATGTAAATTTACCATAATGTTCTATTAATGAGATTGAAAGTTTGTATTTACTGCTGATTTTAGGTAAACAACAGTATGACAAATGTCTCAATTCCGGTGGGGAATAGCTATGTTGAAAAATAGCGCTATTGCTGTAGCTATCTGTTCCAATAAATCTTTCAGTGATATTGTGTTTTCTTTCTGTAAACGGACCCAGGAAAACTTACTTTCTGGATAGCCCTCGTAATTGCGCTAGTGGAAGAAAAAAAAAACCTTTTCATCTGTCTCCATGAGAATGTTTGCTTGTTATTCTTCTTGGCAATGGAAGCTTTGGGATGCTCAACCATTACAGTTGTACGGGATAATTTTTTTTAGAAATTCCATTCGCACCTTTTAGGTTTGAAAGCTATGATGCCTTTTTTTTTTAGTTATTTAACGACGCCGTATCAACTACTAGGTTATTTAGCGTCGATGAGATTGGTGGTAAGTTACTTGGCGAGATGATGCCGAGGATTCGCCATAGTTTACCTGGCATTCACCTTACGGTTGGGGAAAACCTCGGAAAAAACCCAACCAGGTAATCAGCCCAAGCGGGGATCGAACCCGCGCCCGAGCGCAACTTCAGACCGGAAGACAAGCGCCTTAACCGACTGAGCCACGCCGGTGGCTTTATGATGCCTTTCTTTACAAAATACTCTACGAGTTATTTAGACATTTTATTGACACTGTAGTTAGGCCTACGTATTTAGACTACCGATGTGGAATGAGCGCTAGCTCGAATCTTCATGGGAAATTTCGGCCAATGTATGGGACTGGTACCCACCCAGCATCTTGATGAATTTACGGAGCTAGAGCGTGTAGCGGAATTCGGTGTCGCAAGCTAGCTATGACTGCTGGGGGATCAATTGCGCTGACCACACGTTACACCGACGCCGGTTTGTTAACCGTTCACCTCTGCTGAGGCATGTGGACGTGAGACCAGCAGATTCACGTGATATTGAATCATTAGAAGCCTTGTAACGAAATTTAATCCACAAAGTTGGGTTTCCAATGCGAAGATGTAAATTCTCGTCTCTTTACTTGTGAAGTATAGGCCTATTAAGGATATTTTACTAACACAATATTAGACTATTTTTAATTAGTGGAAGTAACCGGTCCGCCGTCTTGGACCTGTGGATACCATATGCCATGGGCTTCCCATCCAAGCGACCCGTAGTTCTATTCCCGGCTTGGCAATAGAAGAGATTTATTTTCCGCCCATGTGACTTAGTGTTATTCCTTTCCTTTTTACTTGGCTGCAGTGGCTTGGCTCGTGTTGACCACAATCACAAGTCCACCCCGTGGAGTAACGGTTAGCGCATCTGGCCGCGAAACCAGGTGGCTTGGGTTCGATTTCTGGTCGGGGCACGTTACCTGGTTGAGGTTTTTCCGGGGTTTTCTCTCAACCCAATACGAGCAAATGCTGGGTAACTTTCGGTGCTGGACCCCGGACTCATTTCACCGGCATTATCACCTTTATCTTATTCAGACGCTAGTTAACCTAAGGTGTTGATAAAGCGTCGTAAAATAACCTACTTAAAAATAAAAAAATGAAAAAAAAACACAAGCTCAAAGAGGCGCACATTATGTTTATCAAAAGGCACCTTTCTACAGCCTCTCTATTGGATTTTACTGTACAAAGTTGGTAAAGAAGGAAACTAAATAATAAGTTGGGACCGTACTCTGTCCCAGGAAGCTAAAGGTGCTATTCATAGACATTTCGCAGCACGCGCTTCGAGCGTACTAAGCTAGCCCCGGCTATCCACTGGTTACTAGTACAGAATTCAAATCATATCCTATCGCTAACACTGGTTTATGAATACGAAAAACGCTGATCATCCACCGGAAGCCCGCGCTAAAAATGTCTATGAATACGGCCCTTAAAGATTAAGTAGGCCTACTTGTTATTGGAGTTTTTACGTGGACGACGATCATGTTTCTAGGAAGCGAAGTACCTGACTCACGGTTCACACGAATCTTGTTTCGTCAAACAGGGCAGAACAAATCATGGCCCACTTTAACTATTACACTAATATTTACTATTTAAATTATTTACTCTGTATTCACTAGAATACACAATTTTACTACTTACACTATAACAAAGAATGTAGGCTTACATTGATCAAACATTATTTACAATATTAGTCTAAGCTTAGGCCTATTTACAGTGTTGTGTGGTCTATTGTAATGCAAGGTATTTTATTTCCATAAAACTATAGCATAATTATTTTGTAAATTCTGTGCAATAGAGTAAATAATGTTTCATCAATGTAAACGTTCATTCTTTATGATAGTGTAATAGTTTAAAATAGCGTATTTGTGGAAAGGGCTGTCAGATATTTACTACTTTCAAAAGCAGATTGTCAGAAAGACTCCTTTTCGTGTCTAGAATATGATCTTCCTTCAAATATTACTTTTGTAGAAAATTTATTTAGTACACTGTCCTTGTAAATTTTATGTTATATTAGTCTACTGGCTAAAACCACACCGTACACGAGCCTGGCTCTTACGGTAGTGGCTAGAAACATTTTTGTTTTATGATTTTAATTTGTAGGCCTACTCACTAGCTAGCTAGTTAAATAAAATAAAAAAAATATATCGACTTTCCTTCGTTAACTTATGTTAATCATTCCTTCTATCTAAATTGTCTTATTTATCGTTAAATTGTACTTTTTTAACTCTTAGAATTATATGTAACTAAACACATCTAGAGTAAGTAAATTTTGCTCTATTAGACTATCATTGTTGTTAATTATTATTATTATTATTATTATTATTTACATCAGCTGCTTGTCTATGCGGATGACGTGAATGTTAGGAGAAAATCCACAAACGATTGGGGAAAATACGGGAATTTTACTGGAAGCAAGTAAAGATATATTAGGTTTTGAAGTAAATCCCGAAAAGACAAAGTATATGATTATGTCTCGTGACCAGAATATTGTACGAAATGGAAATTTAAAAATTGGAAATTTATCCTTTGAAGAGGTGGAAAAATTCAAATACCTGGGAGCAACAGTAACAAATATAAATGATACTCGGGAGGAAATTAAACACAGAATAAATATGGGGAAATGCCTGTTATTATTCGATTGAGAAGCTTTCATCATCCAGTCTGCTGTCAAAAAATCTGAAAGTTAGAATTTATAAAACAGTTATATTACCGGTTGTTCTTTATGGTTGTGAAACTAGGACTCTCACTTTGAGAGAGGAACATAGGTTAAGGGTGTTTGAGAATAACGTGCTTATGAAAATATTTGGGGCTAAGAGGGATGAAGTTACAGGAGAATGGAGAAAGTTACACAAGACAGAATTGGACGCATTGTATTCTTCACCTGACATAATTAGGAACATTAAATCCAGACGTATGGACGAATCCAGAAATGCATATAGAGTGTTAGTTGGGAGGTCGGAGGGAAAAAGACTTTTGGGGAGGCCGTGACGTAGATGGGAAGATAATATTAAAATGGATCTGAGGGAGATGGGATATGATGATAGAGACTGGATTAATCTTGCTCAGGATAGGGACCAATGGCGGGCTTATGTGAGGGCGGCAATGAACCTCCGGATTCCTTAAAAGCCAGTAAGTAAGTAAGTAAGTAAGTAAGTAAGTAAGTAAGTAAGTAAGTAAGTAAGTAAGTAAGTAAGTAAGTATTTTATATTGGCTAAGTGGAAGGAAAGGCCTTATGTCCTTAAATCTGCCAGTGCAAATAAATAAATAAATAAATAAATAAATAAATAAATAAATAAATAAATAAATAAATAAATAAATAAATAAATAAATAAATACATAAATAAATAAATAAATAGGCCTAAATAATTACATAGGCCTAAATAAGTAAGGAAATAAATAAATAAATAATAAATAAATAAATAATAAATAAATAAATAAATAAATAATTAATTAAGTAAATAAATAAATAATTAATTAAGTAAATAAATAAATAATTAATTAAGTAAATAAATAAATAAATAATTAAGTAAATAAATAAGTACATAAGTAATTAAGTAACTAAATAAATAAATAAATAAATAAGTAAATAATTTAAATTTTAGGATTTTCAACAGCCTCCGTGGCGAAGTTTTAAATCATTAATAGAACGTCAACTGTAGCATTATATGTAAATGTTCCCTCATAGTACCTGTGTCACGCGCCAACATGACGTCACGCCAATATAATATATGAACAACTAAACTTATTTCCGTACGCCCTGGGAGACAGAATAATAATAAGACAAAGAAGAAGATAGCGTAACTGAGTAGGATTGATTTTTAACATATTCAGTTAAGCCTACAGAATGTTCGATCGGGGTCTCGAACTAGCATTCTCTCATTGGAAGATTTGTACTCTTGTGACCCAGACTGACGTTAAAATTGACCATCGTGGATTAAACGTCTCTAACTTGAGTGTGAGTTGCTATTTCGTTTATTTTATTGCTGGCGTCATGCATATTTATTGGACATATGCTAGACATACAATATCCCCACTCATCGTCGATGTTGTGAAGACTTTATTCTTGACAACAGTGACATAGGTCTTTATATTGGACTTATGACTTGACACATAATTAATTATTAATTACTTTTAACAAAAGCCTATAATGACGAGAGGATACTGAGACGTTTATTCAGTTTGTTAGGTTTTATTTTTCCCATTCGAGACTTAGATGCTATGCAAACACTAGTGGAACTATCATGGCTTCAAGGATTTAGCACTTTCTTTGAATTCTACCAGGTAGACTATAGTGGGATAATTCATCTGCAGCTAAACATATTTTTGTTTTACAAAGAAACCCCTAAGAATAACATAATCATACAGGGACATCATTTTATTTTTACTTCAATTTTTATTGTACCTGAGTTTTTGAATGTACTTCACTCCCACTCCTTCTACTAATGAAGTTCAACCGTCCTCCATACAGATCCAAAACCGTATATACAGTCAAAGTAGCCTTACGGTCTTAGTAAACAGTGCGTTCCAAAAATATGTTCACGTTTTCCAGTGACGAAAGAGCTTTCAATATTGCATCATTTTCCATTTGCCTACGTCGCATCCCGGTTTCCCCCACCTGCTTCTATTCGCCTCTCTGTAAATGCTAGTGGCTGGGCTGTCTTGGCTCTTTTCTGAGAACATTAATTTCTGTTAGGAATTGGACGTCTACGTAATATTATACCCATACAATTGTTTAAAATAACAAATAAAAGGGCCTCGTTAAGTAATTAACTGTCATGTGATTTCCTTCCTTTCTACGACGCTGCGACGTAACCACTTGGACGGACAGTAGATAGCATGTCTGAGTAATTTTATCTTTTCGGATCGGGCAGAAGTGAAGACTGAATTTACAGTACGTAAGGTACTCTTTTATAGAGTAGGTACAGAATTATTTCAACATGAGTTACTAGTACGAAGTACGAACCTGGTAATTGGAATTACGTACAATAGTCTATAGTGCGATAATATGCACATTAGAATGAAGCCTGTATCGAAATGAACGGCCACTATTTTCAAAAATGTGTTTAAATATCCATATTATGATTATTTTTCAATTTAACTTCATTATCTATAGTATAGGCTAATGTGCTGCAGACAGTATAATATACATTGCATAATGAATACGTCCGTATGGAAAGTCAGTTCGTAAGTAAAAACACTTATTGTTAATACTGTACTGTATTTTGATTAAACAAAAACCTAATGAAAATCATCAAACTTAAAATCGCGATATTTCCTAGTTTAAGTAAATGGATGAACTACTTTTCTTCCCTCCTATACCTAGTAAAGTGATTGTTTTTATATTACGCCAGTATCATCGAACTCCAGTCGGGGAAGGGGGTAGCAAACGTTGTTTCCGGTTCTTAATCGTTGAACCAAAGGTATAGCCAGGTTAATGTTAAAAATATTAGTAAAAATAAAATGATGTCCCTGTAGTTGTGCACCAAAAGGACGTCCTATAAAAAAGAATTTACAAAATTTAGAACTCTTGACCTTAACCTTACAAGTAGGCTACATTCTTTCCCCGGTGATGTTTTATGTCAAAAAATTCAAGATACTTTAGTAGGCCTACTAATCATAACATTCATAATTTGAACACACGATCAGTACTGTAGTTGAGCTGGTACGGGCCGGTACGCCGTACCGTCTAAAATAATAACTCGCAGTTACCGTACCGGGAAAAATATATAGACTCGAAAATACGAGTATATTAATTACTAGTGGCTTGTGCAGCAAATGCTGCAAACTAAGTTCATTAGACGTTCAAATAAATATTTTTCAGATTTATTTTCAATGAAGAATACCAGACTTTTTTTAAAGTTATTTGCTTCCATAATAATGAAAGATACTCTCTCTCGAGCCAATACTGAAGAGAACCACGCATATAAAAATCTACACCACACAGCCATTAAATATATGAAAAAGAACCAATCCCTCTTGATTAATAACTATAAACATATTTGATTTTTAATACTATTATTATCTTACGTAAGTTTTATAGCTTTCAGTAACATATACTATATATACTATATAGCCGCCACTCAGTAAAATATAGAAATCAAAATCTAATTAGAGTTATTCTCTACATCTACTTATATAACCCCAAAACGTTTCACTTTTATGTCATCAATATAGCAGTAATATGTATAATTAATGAAAATTAGTCACATCATGGCATTAACTACAATAATATTTCATTTCTAATGGTAATAATATCAAACCACCTCAAGTTTCGTAGTTTTTAATATCCAATATACAGCTGTACCCAGAAAATTACACACCACAGAATCGAACCTGTAAATTATTTTTAGTAAGTTATGTTTTTAATAACCAATTTAATTTGAGCACTAAATATGTCAGCATTCTTGCAGATCATGGCCTTCGTATAATATTGTTTACTGTAGTGTGTGTTTTGTTTTATTCTGAAATGCAAATAGCTAGTTCTCAAAACTGACGACTGATGGATTTTGGAAAATAGGAAAATTATGTTGAAAAATTGACATTTCACTGAAAACGACTATTTTTCTGAGAAACTTTGAGTTCCAAGCTTCAAAATGAGGCGCCATTTATTAAAATCCTTTCAGCCGTTTTCCCGTAATTTCCATTACCAGTTCAAATTATATATATATATATATATATATATATATATATATATATATGTTTAAATAATCTTTAATAGACTTTTAAATGCAGGATTTTATTTGAAAACATTTTGATATAGCTATGGCATAAAAGTAGCGGGTGGCATCTCATATCCTTTGCTTAAACGCTCGCCCATTCGTTGTTTTATCGAAAACCATGGTCTGGCACTTCTGGAGTAGTTGTGATTTATTACTGTAGTTTCAAGCTTGCATACCGCCGAGGTATTGTAAATATTGATAATTTAAATAGACCTATGTAAGTGTCTATTGTATTAAGGCTGGTTGAATGGAAGAGAAGGCCTTATGGCAGTCATATCAATTGATCCCATAGGCTCAAGCGTGCGCTTTAGAGCCCAGGAGAGCCTGAGCGCTTTACAGCGGAAAGGAAAGAGACAGACGAGAGAGGTAGTATGGCATATATGGTCGAGCTATATACAGGGATGGCCAGCACTAATTCAAAAGATAAAGGAAAGAAAACTTATTAAAACTGTATCGATGTTAATTTTTAGATTTGTTTGAGAAGTATGACTGCATTATAAGAACGTAAGTTTTAATTTTAATGCTCATTTGTCACAAGTTCGTTTTTTTTATTCGGAAGGCATATTTTCTCAACTTAATTTTTATAGGAAAGTGAAATTTTCAGATATATATCTATTTATTTATTAGCCTTACAGGTACTGAAACAGTGTTTTCGTAAATATAATATACCGTAAATACGTATTACTGAAGAGAGTGTATTATAAATTTTCAAATTATTCGCATGGGAAATGTGTGTAAGGAAATAAATTAACAAAGCAGCTACTGTTACATCATAAGCAGAAGATACATGTCCATGTGTTGCAAAAATGTCAGTTCTATAGCTTCAGCAGATTTCAAGAAAATAATTTAATATTCTGATGATAGAAAGTTGCTCACCAATATCACCTTAAAAGCATAATGCGATAAAAGTTTTGTTATGTAATATTAGTTACACTTAAAACAGATACAGTACATATGTAACTTTGCTCTGTACTATAATATTGTTTTGATTAGTTCATTGATTACTTTTATAAGACCAAAGATACCATCAATATAAATTCCAATTTATCATGTCATAGTCAATCTCTTTTTTTGGGATAACACTTTCTTTATGAATGATGTGTTTCATCCACTTAGTACAGTATAATTGTAATACTATGGAATTTATGTGAATATTTCTTCTTAACTCTTTATTATGTTATTAACGTTTAAAACAAAAGTGCAATATTAAGAACTTGGTGTTAGTACTTTTGTTTTACAGACAATATAGATAATATCAAACAGAAAGAAGCCATATAAAAATAACGACATAAATTTTCACGTTCAGTTTGAAGTTTGTACACCACTGTTTTCTTATTATTCCTCTTGCTTATTCCTCCTTCCATACCTAGCGCTCGACGCCCGCGCATGACGTCAAGATCAGAAAAATGCGCTTGCTTTGCCATCACTGCCTTATGGCGTTAATTTTACCAGCGAAAATAAAACATTCTAAAACATTCTATTCCATCATAGTCAGGAAGGTCCATTATTCAATTTGTATTGTAATTTTATAACTTCCTTCGTCTTCTTCGGTTGTCTCACGGATACCATCCTGACCGTTAGATATAAGTCTCGTGGGTTGATTCCTGATGGAGAGCGAACGATTTTAAAGTGCTACAAAATCTGGGAGGGAAGTAAAGCTGTGAGGCCTGTGTCGTACATTTAGCACTCTGTTTCTGACGGCGAGCTCAAGGCAAAATATGTCAGCTATTTCTCTCAGTCAAATTTTGACGCTGGATAACTTCTACAGTTGAAAACATCATTAAATAAGATAAGCCTAATATTACAGCTCCTTTCTAGAAATGAGACAGAACATCATGAATGAAGGCATTGCTGAAACTCGCTAATAACGTATTCCTTGAAGTCGGATGCTAAGGACTTCTCAGAAGCAACTTGTTCACATTATTGCTAACCTGAGACTGTGTGTTGAGGTTGAACTTTCATAATGGAAAAGCAATTAAGCTGATGAGCCTGCAGACAAATTTACATCAAAGGCTGGGACTTGGTGTAGAGACTGCAAACATTGCAACTTCTGTGCAGAGTTCGCGACTAACGTAATTGTGATGGTCAGTGATAGTTTATCCCGTTTCTGAAATTTACGCCGTTTACCCAGATTATGTGCAGTGCAATCATTAAGCTGGTGACGTCATAGTTCGGTTGAATTTAAACAAAGTACTTAGAATTGTGTAAGTACTGTTTATATGTCGCACTTCATTTGCTAGATGTGTGCAGTTCACGATCGACGTTGTACAGTAATTTGATATTTTGAAAGTTGTTCTTACTTTATACAGAGTTAACTGTAAATAATATCATTAATTTCAGGGGGTTATTCTTTGAGATATTTCAAACAAAGTTTAATAAGTTACACTTTTGCTTCCTTTTCGGGATAAAAATTGTTTTATATGAAACATTTCATAGTGTGTTTTGGAAAAACCATTGAATTCCCAATATGCTCAGTCAGTTTAAGAGAGCAGTGTATTGTGATAATAAATTATTTAAAGAATTTTAGTTTTGTCCTTTAATTGTGCAGAAATTTGATCCGAACAAAAGTAACTTCTCGTGCTGCAAAGGAATTTCACAATGTTATGCTAGGTGAGAATGTAGGAAATGGATTTGGAGTGACATGTTGCAGCCTAATCGGTGATACTTTTCTATTCACAATCTCAACGTAGTTGTCAACTCTTCGATTTCCCAGGAATCCATGCACAACATCTTTAAATACGTCCCATGCTGTACAGAGACAATTTTAGTAAACATTAGCAAGAATGACTCATAATTCCTGTTCTCAGATGTGCCAACACAATCTCCAGACGTCAAATTTCATAAAAATTTATCTATAACTTAAATGGATATATCTGAGAACCAAGAGCTAACTCAAAGTTTTAAATGCCATTTTTTTTCATGATGAAATGAATAACAAGTCACTATTTTCAAATCGGAAAGATTTTCACAGTAATCATGTTATTTTCATCTCTGATTGAGATTCTGGCTGATAGGCCTATGTATATCTATTATCAGGCAGTACATCTCACTTGATATATGTCAGAGGAAGAACAATTGTTTGTATGCATCTCAAGTCTGATTAGTGAAATATTAATTTTTAGTAGGTTATTTAGCGTCTGAATGAGATGAAGGTGATAATGCCGGTGAAATGAGTCCAGGGTCCAGCACCGAAAGTTACCTTACATCTCATCTTTATGTTGCGAGGTGTTTTCTAAATGGTTCAATAAATTATGAAATATTATACTTTCCTCCTGGACTCTCGCATATTATGTTGGTAATTAGGATTAGTACGATCTAATATTAAAATTTATTTTGTCTGGCAACATGAAATTCATTGTTTTAACTAAACAGTTTACGATTCACGAGACCTAACCTAAAAATGTAGTTTGATCACTTGAAGTGATTAGTACGAATTTCGAAAACAGAACACCACTTTAAAATGAATACCGTACTTAAAATATTTACAAGAATTCTCTTTCTTGAAGAAGTCGCTACCATGCTCTTTCCTCTCTTGGACACTTTAATAAAAATCTAAACACGAAAGAATTTCATTAAAATATCAAATATATTTATGTGCATGTTTCATACGAAGTATGCCTATAACCTATTTCTTATTTAATTACACTTACCTGAATAATCTATAGTGTTGAATTGGAATCGTAACGCAACAGAACTGAATTGTGTATTGATATTAATATTAATACCGGTATTATTAATTAATGATTAATTCACAAGCCTAGGTACTTGCATTTTCATCACTTTACTTTACTGCAAAGCGAGTTATTGCTGCCAATTTAACAGTTAGAAAATAACTGCCAGTTGTAGTATTTGTCAGTATCCGAAATTCGAAACGAAGTTGGTAAAAGAAAATTTAACCTGAGAGCTAGAAAATCACTATAATCCACTAGCATATGTAGTAATAGGGGGAAAATGGTTACGTTTCACCCTTAGGGTATTAAGTAAGCTGACCCGGTCTATACATCTTCTTCCTTTGGCCAGACCCATGAAATCCCACTGTAGCCAACATAGGAAACAAAACCATGATTGAAATTATCAATAAATTAACAAAGTTTAATTGTTCTGTTTATTGTAATATGTAGATTTTTATTTTAAAATGCTTATAAGCTTATATCCATGTGTCCCAGACTATGTTATGTCTCGTGACCAGAATATTGTACGAAATGGAAATATAAAAATTGGAGATTTATCCTTCGAAGAGGTGGAAAAATTCAAATATCTTGGAGCAACAGTAACAAATATAAATGACACTCGGGAGGAAATTAAACGCAGAATAAATATGGGAAATGCGTGTTATTATTCGGTTGAGAAGCTCTTATCCAGTCTGCTGTCCAAAAATCTGAAAGTTAGAATTTATAAAACAGTTATATTACCGGTTGTTCTGTATGGTTGTGAAACTTGGACTCTCACTCTGAGAGAGGAACATACATTCAGGGTGTTTGAGAATAAGGTGCTTAGGAAAATATTTGGGGCTAAGCGGGATGAAGTTACAGGAGAATGGAAAAAGTTACACAACACAGAACTGCACGCATTGTATTCTTCACCTGACATAATTAGGAACATTAAATCCAGACGTTTGAGATGGGCAGAGCATGTAGCACGTATGGGCGAATCCAGAAATGCATATAGAGTGTTAGTTGGGAGACCGGAGGGAAAAAGACCTTTAGGGAGGCCGAGACGTAGATGGGAGGATAATATTAAAATGGATTTGAGGGAGGTGGGGTATGATGATAGAGACTGGATTAATCTTGCACAGGATAGGGACCAATGGCGGGCTTATGTGAGGGCGGCAATGAACCTTCGGGTTCCTTAAAAGCCATTTGTAAGTAAGTAAGTCCCAGACTATGTTGCGTATTTTAACATAGGGTACAGAAATAGACTATTTATAGAAAATAATTTTTTTAGATACAGGACTAGTTGACATGAATGACCCATCTTTCATATCCTCGTCGTGGCATCTCCTTGTTATTGGCGTTGTGACATCGACGTGGTCTCGTTCTTGAGACATCGCATAGCGTCTCCTCCCTGACGTCGTCGATGTAGTACCTTAACTTGTCATCGTCGACTTAACCTCTTTATCTTGTCATCGTCATCTTGCAGTTTTTATCTTTTCGTCGCCATCGTGGCGTCGTCGTAATATCGTCTTATCGACGACATGTCGACTATGCCTTATAACTCCACAACGATTATGTAAAAACTATGACGCCACGGAAACGACAAAACGACTCCTTCGGTCTCTAACTAACTCTCATGACAAGAAACATTCGTTAACCTCAAAGAAATTAACAGAAAACTATCAGCACTTATATTCGTTTCAATCCTGAAATTATGGCCGGGATACAAGACCACTGCCATTACTTGTGAACTGATATGTAGAGTTACAGAAGATTTTAGTTCAGAAATTTCTAAAGTCATTTTTACTTGTAAAAAAAGATTTGTCATCAAAGACTTGTGCTAAAAAATGATTAATTGAACTTGCTTGCGACAGTTGTCTCATATTAGCCTATATTTTCTGGAACAAATCTCCCGGAATTTTGGATTCAAAGGCAAATGTACTAGCCATCATTAGCTTTTTCTTCTTTAGTGTTTTATTAAGTATCTCGGAATTTTGGTTTCAAAGGCAAAAGGACTAGCCATCATTAGGTTTTTCTTCTTTAGTGTTTTAACAAATCTCCCAGAATTTTGGATTTAAAGCAAAAGGACTATCCATCATTAGCTTTTTCTTTTTTAGTGTTTTAATAAATATCCCGGAATTTTGGATTCAAAGGCAAAAGGACTAGCCATCATTAGGTTTTTCTTCTTTAGTGTTTTAATAAATATCCCAGAATTTTGAATTTAAAGCAAAAGGACTAGCCATCATTAGGCTTTTCTTCTTTAGTGTTTTAATAAATATCCCAGAATTTTGGATTCAAAGGCAAAAGTACTAGCCATCATTAACTTTTTCTTCTTTAGTGTTTTATTAAATCTCCCGGAATTCTGGATTCAAAGGCAAAAGGACTAGCCATCATTAGGTTTTTCTTCTTTAGTGTTTTAATAAATATCCCGGAATTTTGGATTCAAAGGCAAAAGGCCTAGCCATCATTAGGTTTTTCTTCTTTAGTGTTTTATTAAATCTCCCGGAATTCTGGATTCAAAGGCAAAAGGACTAGCCATCATTAGGTTTTCTTCTTTAGTGTTTTAATAAATCTCCCAGAATTTTGGATTTAAAGTAAAAGGACTAGCCATCATTAGGTTTTTCTTCTTTAGTGTTTTAATAAATCTCCCAGAATTTTGGATTCAAAGCAAAAGGACTAGCCATCATTAGTTTTTTCTTCTTCAATGTTGTAATAAATATCCCGGAATTTTGAATTCAAAGGCAAAAGAACTAGCCGTCATTAGGTTTTTCTTATTTAGTGTTTTAATAAATCTCCCAGAATTTTGGATTTAAAGCAAAAGGACTAGCCATCATTAGCTTTTTCTTTTTTAGTGTTTTAATAAATATCCCGGAATTTTGGATTCAAAGGCAAAAGGACTAGCCATCATTAGGTTTTTCTTCTTTAGTGTTTTAATAAATATCCCAGAATTTTGGATTCAAAGGCAAAAGTACTAGCCATCATTAACTTTTTCTTCTTTAGTGTTTTATTAAATCTCCCGGAATTCTGGATTCAAAGGCAAAAGGACTAGCCATCATAAGGTTTTTCTTATTTAGTGTTTTAATAAATATCCCGGAATTTTGAATTCAAAGGCAAAAGGACTAGCCGTCATTAGGTTTTTCTTATTTAGTGTTTTAATAAATATCCCAGAATTTTGGATTCAAATCAAAAGGACTAGCCATCATTAGTTTTTTTCTTCTTCAATGTTTTAATAAATATCCCGGAATTTTGGATTCAAAGGCAAAAGGACTAGCCGTCATTAGGTTTTTCTTATTTAGTATTTAAATAAATCTCCCAGAATTTTGGATTCAAAGCAAAAGGACTACCATCATTAGTTTTTTCCTTCTTCAATGTTTTAATAAATATCCCGGAATTTTGAATTCAAAGGCAAAAGGACTAGCAGTCATTACGTTTTTCTTATTTAGTGTTTTAATAAATCTCCCAGAATTTTGGATTCAAAGCAAAAGGACTAGCCATCATTAGTTTTTTCTTCTTCAATGTTTTAATAAATATCCCGGAATTTTGGATTCAAAGGCAAAAGGTCTAGCCATCATTGGCTTTTTCTTCTTTAGTGTTTTAATAACAAGTATAAAAATTTAACACGCCCTGAGATTAAACATTTCAAAATTTATTCCCCATAACATCAAAACAAGGTAATGCTTCTCATGAGAGAGATGACAAAACTTTATAACTACCCTTTGTAATAGTTATCATGAAGATATAGCCTTGTGACCTGTTCAATCAAGATAATATATTAATTTATGTATGCTAATAATTTTTGAGGCATTAGTATAATAGGTAATTCTTTTTGTTTTGTTTATATAACTTTGAGTGGACAGATGTCACTTTCAAGAAATTATTTCATTTTAATTTTTAAGAATATAGGCCAAAATGGTTATGTAATGTAACTAAGGACTTTCTTAAGATTTGCAGCCCGATGTCCTCGAGATGGTAACTGTGTAGGTCGACGACGGTTAAAAAAAATCAACTAAAAATCTTGTAATACAGTAGTTCCTCTTGCAGCAAAACGCAATCCATTCGTTTCCCAGTTCTCGACGTTATATTTGTTTGAAAAGTATGCACAACAAGGATCGTAATGATGTTTTTTCTCCAGATTTAAATCTTGTATTTGAGTGCCTCCTCTTTCAAAGTGTAGGCTACCGTTGTGTCAAATATGTATCCCTTATTTCTATGTCTGTCGATTACAACTACGTCTGCTCTCTTAGTGGAACCTTCATTTGAAATACAGTGAATCTCTTCCTGCACTTCAAACTTGTTGCATTCTCTGAAGCAGTTGACAACTGAGCTTCTTACTCTATCGTGGCGATTTATCCTAAGAAGTTCTCCCTTTCTACAGAAGCCAAGCACACATGGTAGGGTTTGTCACATTTTGTAATTCGGAAACTTAATAAATTTAAAGAAAAATATACTTTAATTCAAGGTAAAATCCCTGCATTTCGTCTGATAGGTGGTTTTTCTTTCTCTTGTACGGAGTTGGGACCCGAAGGCTTACACTGCAGCCTGAGGCTTATTGTGCTTACCACTCCTATTCTTGTGAATGATTGGGTAGCCGAATGGCCGCGCTCTTGTACAAGTACAGCACGCTGCACCGTGAACTTAATCCGGGCTATTGTATGGATGATATGTGAATTAATGATGGCGAAATGAGTCTGAGGGCCAACAAGAAAGTTACCCAGCAATTCTGCTTCAATTGGTTGAGGGAAAACCCCGGAAAAAAAACCTCATCCAGGTAACTTATCCCAACTAGGATTTGAACCCGGGCCCGCTCTTTTCATAGCCAGATGTACTGACCACTACTCCACAGGTGGTACTTAAGTCTTCAATACATTGTATTAGTAGTAATCAGAGATAAATTTTTAGAACCCCTGTTTTAATTCGGATCTTATATTCCTTTTCAACTTTCGTTTATCCAATTATTAAATTGGTTACAATGTTAAAGGGCAATTAAGCCTTAAGAAAACAGTCCTTGCACCGGACAAAGCCAGGCAAGTTCAAGTGAAGAAATTAAAGTATTAAAAGGCTGAAAATTGTTGTTATTGAAGAGACAATGGCTAAAACATGAGCAACGATAATATTTTTATGATATATTTTTTAAACTCTTTATTAACTGTCTAGCATCTCTTGGTGTTTTCTGGTTGTGCTCATTGATGTCGTTACTTGTCAAAAATGTGACATTAAAACATGTGTTCAGGTTTCTGCCGAGCAACAATCCTGTAATTTTCTTCTTATTTTGAAGATTGGTTGATTAATCAACCGACACACTCGCAATCCCACTCACATCCATACAAATTTCCACACTCTTGACACCTAGGCAACTTTTCCTCTTCCAGAAAATTTTCCCAAGAACCCGGAAATCGAACCAGGGATCTGGAAGCCAACATGCTGACCACCAGACCATACAGGCAGTCAATGATGAGGATGACATTAAGTTTGGCGGAGGTTTTAGAAACGATAGTGGTGATGAAAATGTTAAGGCTGGTTCACAATAAACAGGAAACGAGAATCGGAACGAAAACGAAAACGGTAAAATTGTTAAAATGTATACATTTAAATGTGAGCATTCACAATTAACGAAAAGCTTGCCGGAGCCCGAGATCGGGAACGGAGAGTTGGCCAAGTTTCAAATTTGGCGTTCACGTTTCCGATCACAGCCCACTAGATTCATTCTATTGCCATCTAAAAGCTATTTTGTCGTCGTATATTTTGTAGCAAGAAGACCGTGACATAATCTATGCATTATTTTGTTCTGTGCTGTGCATCATGGAGCAAGTTTTATTTGCTGGGATTCTAATATTGAAATCCTCACATTTACGATAAACGGCGCGCCTCGTATAAAGATGAGAAAATGAAGGGGAATACGTGGCTTTCAATAGCTGCATCTTTGAACACCGATAGCAAGCGAATCATATTTTATTCCTGTATTGGCTGTATTACACACTACATATTCACGCTTCAATTCAATAACTACTGTTGTGTCCATTTTTGTTCTATTACATATGTTCCTTCTCTAATTATTTTACGTTATGCTAGACTTAAAAAATGTTGTGATAATGAAGATGCATGGACATATTTATAGTACCGTACCTAATGAAATATTTCAGTTGCAATTTCGAAGTTGGTTAACCTGTGTTTATGTTGGCTGCCTTGTACTCATGAGAGAACGCCATTGGTCAGTTATACACAAATAACATCAGAATGCGTAATATCGACTTTACATATCGTTATTGCCATACATATCGATATGCATAGTCGTCTACGTTGTCGGTTTATTGTGAATCAAAAATTTTCATATTCACGTCCTCTGCTTCTCGTTTTCATTCTGGTTCTCGTTCCCGGTTTATTGTGAACCAGGCTTAAAACAACTCAGACCTTATTACCACACTCAACAGGGAATAAAACTAATCACCACACAACTCTGCTGGATCCAAGAAGGTATGAAGGTCCCATTTGAAGGATGGAAATGCGGTGATTTTTTTAAGCGAAGGTGTCGAGTTGCCCGGCATGTCAGACAAACCGTATCTGCATTATAATAGCCTACAACGCGTAATAGTCATGCAATCTGCTAGTTAGAATAATTGCTACCGGAATCAACTATCAGTGGCAGCTTTCACACCACATTATAAAGCGGGAAGTGATGCAGAAAGCAAACTATTATTGTCCAATTCAAGCTTTCACCGTTGTCAACTTGACGATTATCCCATTTGTATCTTTATCACATCGACAGAAACTTGAAGTTTTCAGTTCGGGAACCAGTGACAACACGAAAATGTATCCTATCTCATAAGTAAAATTCGCATTGATAGCCTCTAAAAACGCAGGTTCAAATACGCTAAAATGTATGAAAATAAGACGTAAACGCTATTTGAAAGCTAGAGACATTTCTTTTTTTATTTCCTATCATTTTAAATTCAATGTGTATTTAATTAAAGCTGTATATCATCATCATCATCATCATCATCATCATCATCATCCTTGCATGTATTGGTCCTACTGGCCCGTTACGGTCTCTTGCCAACGCTTGAACGATCTGCCCAAGGATCTCTTGCCCAAAGGATGGTAATTTAAAATTTGGCGTGGAATTCTAAAACGAGGCATTCTGATGACATGTGATCTCCAGCTGTATATTAAAATTAAAATAGTACAGTAGTGGCAAAAAAAACCGGACCGACCCTTGTAGCTGATTTCAGAGTCTTGTTCACTCCAGAGCACGATAGACTGGTAACTAAGACTTTCGTGGTTCGAATCCTGCCTGGGAAGGAAACTTTTTTTTTTTTTTGTTCCTTATTCAAATTTATTCCCAACCCTTTTCGATTGCAGCGATATTTTACTACTTAATTAACTTATTATTCCCAGAACATGAATTTTACCAGCAATCGAAAAATAGACGTTTGGGGAGGCCGAGACGTAGATGGGAAGATAATATTAAAATGGATTTGAGGGAGGTGGGATATGATGGTACAGACTGGATTAATCTTGCTCAAGAAATGTTTAAATGTTATGTTTTATTTAATGACGCTCGCAACTGCAGAGGTTATATCAGCGTCGCCGGATGTGCCGGAATTTTGTCCCGCAGGAGTTCTTTTACATGACAGTAAATCTACTGACATGAGCCTGTCGCATTTAAGCACACTTAAATGCCATCGACCTGGCCCGGGATCGAACCCGCAATCTTGGTCATAGAAGGCCAGCGCTATACCAACTCGCCAACCAGGTCGACTATTGCTCAGGATAGGGACCAATGGCGGGCTTATGTGAGGGCGGGAATGAACCTCCGGGTTCCTTAAAAGCCAGTAAGTAAGTAGGCCTAGTCGTTAGATTATTGAATTACATGACAGATGTGGCCTTGAATTGCATATGGCGGTAAATTTATGGAACATTATATTTGAGCTTTCGAACAGGCGTTGGTAAATGAATAATTCTGAAAGTGAACCGGAAGAAAAAATCTAGACATACAGGCAGAATAATATTGGGACTATTACCAGCAAAGTCAAATAAGTAATATGATGTATAATACATCTGATTTATGGAATGGTGTAAGATAAAGAACGTTTACGTAGATACAGCGAAAAGATTCTTCCCACTCATTTAGAAGATGCTTGCAATCCTAATTCAAATCCCGTAAATTCTGGCAGACTAATAATATGGTTATCAATCGAACAGCTGTTTAAGCAAATTATTTAATTTGTGTATATTTCTTTACTAAAAACATGAGTTATTTTTAAAAAGGAGGCATGGCTTTGTTTGAACCGATTTATTGATCGGTTGCGATTCCTGCTGGGATAATGCTGGTGGGGAAACAATTTGACAATCGGCGCAAACAGTTGAAAGTCAGTGTTAAACATATTTTTTTGCACTAGTGTTAAAAGTACTTTTTGCACGATAGCGTAAAATAGTCGACTTTTAACTTTAAAAATCTATGATTAGGAATAGTTATCTAAAAACTTTCTCTCTGGTATACTTGAGTCCACTGAAATATTTATCTAGACGCTATGAATTATTAAATTATGTATTTCATATTTCCCACAAGCCAGTAGTAGAATGATCAATGTTTTTGACTTGGCCATGCTGCGTATCGTGTGACCGTAACTCATTGCATTAAGCCGTGACTCTTGCAGACCTATCTCCTCTGGATCTTTCCTTGAGAGTAGCTCTAGTTACGCGAGAGCAATGAAACTTCTCTTGTAGTAACGTCCTTTACATTCAAATTTCAGGAAAGTTTGCATGCTAATATTTTTTCCAGAACAACAATTTATACAAATTATTTTGCGTAGCAATACTATCATTCCAGCAGCAGGAAATTTTCATCGTTACAGTTCAATTAAAACATTGAAAAATTATAGCGGAAGCGAGATTTTTGTCAAGCTAACAAATAGAAATTGATACAAATGATATACGAAGGTATCGTGATGTTAAATTGTGTGATTGTCCGTCTGATCGAGCAATTTCAGTTCAAATTCAATTTTATCGTAAAATTTGTCTATCAAGGACTTTCATAACTGTGGAAGGATTTATCTTAATTCCAAATTTGAATTTTTTCGTTCTGTCAACGGAGAAACTTCTATGTAGACTTCAATATAGGATGGGATTCTAAACCTTAGCGTGTTACAGATTCATACAACCATTGATTTATTTAGAATGTCACTCTTTCAGCTTTCCCAATAACGTGATTGCTTCATTGGACAAAACATAACTAACACAGAGAATGAAAACAAAACTGAAAATAGATAGGAAACAAAAAAAAAAAGAAGTTAAGAACAGGAAAGATAATAGCATACTATAATAGGCCTAAACATAGTAAGCAAACAGATTGAAGTCTGTGATGTATCTTGTCTCACTGTGAAAAGAGAGAGAAAGGAGATATGTCTTACCTCGTCTGTATTGTTATGGCGTTGGGGGAGTGGAGCAATGCCGTCCATCCATCCAGTGGCGGAAGGGACTAGTTGATACATTCTGTAGCACAAAATAAAATAACAAAATATCTCTCTTCGTACTGTGTAGTTCCGTCACTGAGATTGTCTTTCAAGAAATTGAGTTCCGGTAGTCTGTACAATAATAAGGTTTTGAAAGGAATCCTGAAAATTTACAACTCTCCTATAATCGCCACCCTCATTTGAAGGGATTTGGTTTTATTGCTACTAAGACCAAATAAACCTTACCAGGTAAATAGATGTTCAAACAAAAGTTCTTCCTTTTTAGGAAACAAAGTACAGGTGGTATTTTAAAATGGCAAGTGATCCTCTGATAGTAGTAAGGGAAACATGACGAATGAAGTCGTTGTTCAGCTGGAACTTATTGCAGAAACTGACAAAGAGGCGAGGTATTGTGCCCCTAGCGCCAACCATTAGCCCACCTACTTCAATGGAAGTGAGGTGATATTTCTCCAAATAGAATGGAACTGTGGGCTCAAAAAATTCTGCATTTTTCTGTGTATATTTTTGCCAAATAATTTACTTAATCCTTGAAATTACTGCATACAAAGGAATATACAAACAAAAACAAATACAGTAATGTGTGCCTTTTAAAGTCACTAACAAGAATAAGGAGCATATTTCAAAGGAAGTACAAAAGTATTTACTCATTAAGGGGTTAGGTACAGCTTAAAGCAGTAAAATTTTGAAAATATTGAACATTTTTTTTCTCCATTACTGTATCTTGTATAATAATGAAAATTGGTATGTTTAAAACAGTGTCCTTCTGCTATATGAAAAAAAATATTTTTAAGATTAAAAAAAAAATTTACATTTTTTTTTTTTCAAAATTCAGTTCACTGTGCAGTGATGAAGCGTTTCTCACATAACTCAAAAACTATCTAACATTCTGTGATGAAATGTTTTGTGTATATTTATACATGTCATATCTACAATATCATGCAAGATCACTCCTCTATCTTTGATAGATTCTCTGATAAAAAATAAATTCATTTAACAAATGGTCAAATATCAGTATTTTCTTCTAACACAAAAAAATATTATTTATTAAGGAATGTAGTTGAAAGAGCATGATATTGTAAACATGAGTTTCAGCAATAAAATAAAAGAGAGAGAACATAAAAAAGTTAACAAGTTTATGAGTTATGAGGGAAAAGCTTCATCACTGCACAGTGAACTGCCATCAATTTTACTTAAAAAATATATGTATTTTTTTTAAATCGTAAAAATATTTTTTTTTCATATAGGAGAAGGACAGTGTTTCACACATACCAATTTTCATTACTATACAATGTACAGTAATGGAGGGAAAAAATGTTGAATATTTCCAAAAATTTTACTGCTGTAAGCGGTACCTAACCCCTTAAGAACACCTAACTTTTAATGACTTTATAATTAATTATATCATTTGAATTGTTTCCTAATGTATTTGTCTTGTGAAAGCAATAATTCATTTTTTTCTTTCGAAAATTCATGTTTTAAAAAATTGTCCTTTTCCTTCCATTATTCTTCTATGGGCCTAATGGACACATCAATCTTTAAAATATAGGCCTAGTTATGAAAATACAAATCAATATTTTTCATGTCATTTGCACTTATTTGCCGAATCAAATATTTTTCATTTTCTTTTCAACGTACTGTATTTCTTCTAGACCAGTAGTCACACCAACTATTTTTAGGAACATACTGAAGCGTTGTGTGTCAAATTGTCAAAGGTCAATTACTTGTTAAGAAGATTAAATCAATTGGTCCTGCCAGTGCCTTATTAAAAACCTATCATGTTTTTTTTTTTTCAGTCTCGTTTGAATTGTGGAATTTTAATGTTGGGAAATAGTGTCATTGCAAAGATGTTTTTCTTCTTCAGAAAAAAAAGCTGTGTGTATTCTTGACGGTTGTGCCCCAAACGAACATTGTAAGCCCTTATTCCATGAATTTTGAATACTAACTCTTTCTCCATTGTAATTTCTTTCTAACTTTACGTTCGTTTATGAGCATTTATATGAATAAGATTCTGGTAATACGGTACATTCTCATGAGACTAGAAGTAGGCCTAACCATAATATAACTGCTTCTAACTGTAGATTAGCCAAGGTTTGTAATAGCTATTTTGTTATGGAATGTGAATCTTTTTAATAAAATTCCTCTTAATTAATATTACTTACTTACTGGCTTTTAAGGAACCCGGAGGTTCATTTCCGCCCTCACATAAGCCCGCCATTAGTCCCTATCCTAAGCAAGATTAATCCAGTCTCTATCATCATATCCCACCTCCCTCAAATCCATTTTCATATTATCTTCCCATCTACGTCTCGGCCTCCCCAAACTATTTTTCCTTCCGGCCTCCCAACTAACACTCTATATGCATTTCTGGATTCGCCCATACGTGCTACATGCCCTGCCCATCTAAAACGTCTGGATTTAATTTTCCTAATTATGTCAGGTGAAGAATACAATGCGTGCAGTTCTGTGTTGTGTAACTTTCTCCATTCTCCTGTAACTTCATCCCGCTTAGCCCCAAATATTTTCCTAAACACCTTATTCTCAAACACCCTTAACCTATGTTCCTCTCTCAGAGTGAGAGTCCAAGTTTCACAACCATAAAGCACAACCGGTAATATAACTGTTTTATAAATTCTAACTTTCAGATTTTTTGACAGCAGACTGGATGATAATAGCTTCTCAACCGAATAATAACAGGCATTTCCCATATTTATTCTATGTTTAATTTCCTTCCGAGTATCATTTATATTTGTTACTGTTGCTCCAAGATATTTGAACTTCTCCACCTCTTCAAAAGATAAATTTCCAGTTTTTATATTTCCATTTCGTACAATATTCTGATCACGAGACATAATCATATAGGCCTACTTTGTCTTTTCAAGATTTACTTCCAAACCTATCTCTTTACTTGCTTCCAGTAAAATTCCCGTGTTTTCCCTAATCATTTTTGGATTTTCTCCTAGCATATTCACGTCGTCTGCATAGACAAAAAGCTGATGTAACCCGTTCAATTCCAAACCCTCTCTGTTATCCTGGACTTTCCTAATGGCATACTCTAGAGGGAAGTTAAAAAGTAAAGGTTATAGTGCATCTCCTTGCTTTAGCCCACAGTGAACTGGAAACGCATCTGACAGAAACTGACCTATACGAACTCTGCTGTACGTTTCACTGAGACACATTTTAATTAATCGAACTAGTTTCTTGGGAATACCAAATTCAATAAGAATATCATATAAAACTTCTCTCTTAACCGAGTCATATGCCTTTTTGAAATCTATGAATAACTAATGCACTGTACCCATTATTATTATTATTATTATTATTATTATTATTATTATTATTACTATTAAAAAGTCCTTGTAAAACAATGATATTTTAATTATATTTCCATCTGATCGGAGAGTCCCAATAAACGACAGTGAACGCAGAAGTTATTTGCGATTTACGGACCGTATGCAGTTGTCCATCGGATTGACATGAGCGTGGATCCGCGGGCAAGGGAATCGCAGGGCGTGCTACCACAAGCCGAGACACTCGGCCGCCTCTCAGCGGTGCAATTCAATGTGTCACTCGTCAGCGCGTTGTCGCAGCGACCCGACCGCTGCAGATCTTTGCGTCGGTTACCTTGAGCAACTGGCGTTGTTCATTCACTTCGATTTTTTTTTGTTACTATGGAAACTTCTTCGCCAACTAAGGCAAAACTGATTTATTACTTTTGCTATGGACGTTATTTTTCATTATCTATATATTCTATAATAATGTAAGTTCATTCTTAGCTGAGAGACTAAGTGTTCATAATGTGTGCATACGATTCATCTGCAATACTCGTAAATTTGACCATGTAACACCTTCCCTCCAGTTACTTTCATTGGTGCGTCTGAAGGAACGAAGAACAATACATTCACTGTCTCTTCTGTTTAGAATCATACATACTTCTACTCCGAATTATCTCTTATCGCGCTTTGAATTTCTTACAACTCTTCGAAACCGGCATCAAGCACTTCTTTCTATCCCTCATCATAGAACGTCTCTACACTCATCCTCCTACACTGTAAATATACCACGTCTCTGGAATTCGTTACCTGATGATGTCAGGGACTGCCGGACTTTATCAAAATTCAAAATTAAATTGGAAAATTTTGTCTTGTTTAATGGTTTTTAGGTATTGCTAGAAGTGTTGATTTGTGTTTTTTACTCTAGATTAAAATCGCAAGTTTCTTGTTTATGTTAGTTAATTAGGATACAATTAATTGTACTTAATCACTCATTTAAAGTTTGTGTGACTGCAACCTATGTATATTTTTGTGTGACTTTACTTTGTTTATAGGGGTTTTTTTTCTTTTTTATATCTGTTATTGTATTTGTATTTCTGGTGGTGTGGAAGAGAAGGCCTGATGGCCTTAACTACACCAGAATAAATTAATAAATAAATAATTAGAAAAAATAATAAATAAATAAATAAATAAATAAATAGATAAATAAATAAATAGATAAATAAATAAATAAATAAATAAATAAATAAATAAATAAATAAATAAACAAATAAACAAATAAATATATAATTATATTCCAAATCGCAATCTCGAAATAAAAACTGGTGTCACGAATTTGATACATAATCTATACTAATAGTAAATCTGTAGCCGAAATTTTTCTGGTAATTTTCGATTTTCCAAAAATAATTGGTCCTAATATATATAATTAACCACCCTGAAACCGAAAATCGCTTTTTTGGAAATTTTTGTTTGTATGTCTGTCTGTATGTTTGTTACCTTTTCACGCGATAATGGCTGAACGGATTTCGATGAAAATTGGAATATAAATTAAGTTCGTTGTAACTTAGATTTTAGGCTATATGGCATTCAAAATACATTATTTAAAAGGGGGTTATAAGGGGACCTGAATTAAATAAATCGAAATATCTCGCTTATTATTGATTTTTGTGAAAAATGTTGCATAACAAACGTTTCTTTAAAAATAATTTGCGATAAGTTATATTCCTTGAAAAATTTTGATAGGACTGATATTTAATGAGATAAATGAGTTTTAAAATTAAAATAACTGCCATCTAAGGCCGTGTAATGAATTAAAAAACAAATGACTTCGTCTATAAGGGGCCATGGACAGCAACAATCGAAAGCTATGAAAGATAGCCTACAGAGAATGTTTCTGTTTTTGTATGAAGTAATATCGGAAGCTAAATTAACCGTTTGTATAATTAATTATTATTTCACCATTGGAAAGTGTAGTTTCTCTAGATGGACATAATGCTATAATGCTATTACAGTAACTTATAATATAATATAATATAATATAATATAATATAATATAATATAATATAATATAATATAATATAATATAATATAATATGTAATATTATATAATATAATTTAAGTTATTTGAAGGGTTCAGAACGATAGAGGGCCAAGCGCCATTTACTGAATACGTATACAACAAGGGTTAAAATTAAGTTATTACCATAATTCAATAGAAACCTATAACAAGTAAAATAAAATATACACATTAGATCTAAATGATGTCAATCTTCATTAAGCTATGGTTGCATGTAATAAAAATTAAGAAACATGTTAAAGGAATTGTCATTGCACCAAATGAGTGTCTCTGGACCAAAATGATCGCATTTTAATTATTTGGATGCAATTTAAATTAAATAACATATTAAACGATTTATCCTTCTATCAAACACGAATGTTCCCTGGATCAAATGTCCTATTTTAATTATGTAATTACTTTATATTTATTTCTAACGGGTGCAGCGGAGAGCACGGGTACGGCTAGTTCTATAATAATTATATTCCAAATCGCAATCTCGAAATAAAAACTGGTGTCACGAATTTGACACAATTTCTAATATGTTTTTCTACGTATTTTGTAGCAATTGAGGTATTTTATCGCTTTGCGAATATTACTGTTTAAAGTTTTTCTTTATGTTAACTAAATTATATAAATAAGGTAGGCCCTAATTAATTTTGTTCCAAAGTAAGATTCTAGATTCGACGCAAAAGATATATAATCCGAAAATAAAATTGGATATATGTTCCAGCTCACTTACAGGAAAGCCTTTTTCATAGCCTTCCCTATCTTCTTCTTTGTTGTAGGCCTATGTAACTTTTTAAGGGCTCTGGTTAGTTACAGGGCCGCTTCGAGTGCTCGGAGTATAGGCATTTTTAAGGCTCTGTATTTTTCGAACTATTACAGTTAATTATATGAAATTTTGCCACTATGTAAAGATCACTAAGAAGATTTTAATGCATATAATTGGTAATAAATTCTTTACTGTTAATTTTTTAAGACTTTTTTCATTGGCTGTGCAGCATTTTTTTTTTTACTCATTCAGGTACACCTTTCTCACAAACTGTTGGAGATAATCTTAATGAAATTTTTACTGTAAATTTTTAATGATAAATCTACAATTTATAGCAAAAATTGTGAGTCAGTATCTTTTAGTTTTTTGTTTAAAATTATTTTTTATTGCACATGGTTAAAATTTTCTAAATACATTACAAACATTTTTTTTCTTTAACTAATATATGTCTTATTGATCAAATTTATGGTGGAAATTGTCAGAAATGTTGTTTACTATAACATATAAAAATTTGACAGTCACAGGTCAAATAGTTTCTGAAAAAAAGTGTACCTGAATGAGAGCATGTAAAAAAGAAAAAAAAAATTCGTTCACAGCCAAAAAATCTTAAAAAAATAGTCTGTGAGAAAATTATTTCCTACTATATGTATAAAAAACTTCTTAGTTAGCTTTATATTGTGACAAAATTTCATATAATTATCTGTAGTAGTTCGAAAAATACAGAGGCTTAAAAATGTCTATATTCTGAGCACTCGAAGAAGCCCTGTAAACTACTCAGTGCCCTTAACATTGTTTCTTGTTCTGTCTACATGTTGAATAAGTTTGTTTTAGAGATCTATTAGAATAACATCATTGTATTGTAGAATAACATCATTGTATAGAGCACATCTAGGTCAGAAAGCATGGGTAGACATAACGGCTCGGTTACAAAAGCCAACGTACGATGGTAGGAACGATCATGATTTTAAAATCAAATGTAGGAAACAGAAAAGGGATGTAGGTAAATTATCATTTTTAAATAGAACTATAAATGATTGGAATGACCTACCTGCAGCGGTCTTTGAGGGCTGTCCTTCCTTAAGGAGATTCAAGAATAACTTAAAAAGTCGTGTATAAAGTGAAAATTAAAATTAAGGTGACATTCAACATTTAATTATTTAAGGTGACATGTATTTATCTAGCCTGACGAGTTTACTCCCTTGGTTTGAATTGTGAATTATTTAAAAATAGCGTGTAAGAGGGCCTTAGACTAGAAATGTTTAGTTTAAATGTAGTTCTGTTTATAAGTATGCATAAGGATGTAATTATTTGACTTATTTGAACTGTTGTATCAGTGAAGCGAGGTGAGTCAGTGAAGTTATGGTTTTACAGTGCAGTGAACAGTTCCGATCAGTGATAATTTATAGCGTCAATGAAATGTGTTCTATAGTGTCAGTGAAATGTGTGCTAAAGTGTCAGTGAAATGCGTCATAGTGCCACTACAGGGAATGAGATGAGAGTAAAGAGAAAGACTATTGAAACTTATGTAGGACCTATACATAATTATGTAGGTTGTATTGTAAAATTAGGTATTTTATTTATGTTTTATTATTATTGTGTTAAATTGTATTGTGTATTCTTATTGTATTGTGTATAAAATTGTATATGTGTTGTAAAATTGTATTGTGTATTCTTATTGTATTGTGTATAAAATTGTATATGTGTTGTAAAATTGTATTGTGTATTCTTATTGTATTGTGTATAAAATTGTGTATGTGTTGTAAAATTGTATTGTGTATTCTTATTGTATTGTGTATAAAATTGTATATGTGTTGTAAAATTGTATTGTGTATTCTTATTGTATTGTGTATAAAATTGTATATGTGTTGTAAAATTGTATTGTGTATTCTTATTGTATTGTGTATAAAATTGTATATGTGTTGTAAAATTGTATTGTGTATTGTAAATTTTATTGTGTACTGCTTATCATTTTATTGTGTATTGTTTATATTGTATATATCACTGCCACCGGGTGCTTGCCCACTTGCAGTGTAAATAAATACATACATACATCTATTTTCGACTTCTTTTACTCTGAAATTATTTTCAGTTTTTAAATTTCTGTGTTAATCTTGTAATACACCGAAGAGTAACCCGCTGTATTTTTTATGTATTTAATTTGTGCTGCTTTTACTCTTGATGTATCTGCTGCTCTGATTGTCTAGTTTTCACTACTGTATAATAAACTTATTGAGGAGCTAGTATATGTACTGTACAATTGTAATATGTTTTTATAGAGTTTTCTGGGGTTTAAAAGCATTATTTGTTTAGCAGATGATACAGTATTATTATTTGGAGGAAAAACTTGGTAAGACACTTATTTCAAAGCAAATAATGGCTTAAAATTAATAAAAGCATGATTTGATTCGAATATTCTTTCTCTTAACACTGCTAAAATTACAGTTATTCCTTTTTCTTAACTAGTAAATCTTATAAATTGTCTAATTCTCCCCTAAACTTAAACTACACAACTTTGGTTGTTCCGCAATTTGCTGTAATTGTCCAATTATAAATGAATCTTCAGAAGTTAAATATTTAGGAATCATTATTGATAAACGTCTGAAATGGTACAAACAAATCAACTACCTTTGTAACAAATTACGTAGAATTATATATTACTTTATTCAGTTACGAAATTACTTATAGTTTACATTGCCTTATTTCAATTTATAACCTAATATGGAATATTAGGATGGGGTAGTACTTATAAAACTAACCTTAACCCACTAGATTAATTATAGAGAAGAATAATTAAAATTTGTCTAAAAACCTATTCATTATTCTACCGAAAAAATTGTTTTTAGAATTTGAAGTCCTGAAAATACATCAAATTTATATCAGTATGTTATTAAATTTTATACATAAAAATCACACATATCTAAGATCATATACTCACAAGCACAAAACCAAAGTCATGGATACAATACGTTTGTCTGAATCCAAGTGTTTAACGAGCATTGCTTTCAACCATAATAGGCCTACTAATATCTGCCATAGAATTGATAAAAAATTAATAAAGAAATACCCAGATCTATTACCTCCAACAGTTTGAAATTTAAGAATGTATGTAAGCAACGTTTATGAGTAATTATCAATTTTTATATGCTATTTTATTGTAATTTATGTATGTAAATTTATTATGTATCGAATCCTCTCCTGAGTACGAGAACACACTCTTTCAGGGAAGTGCTATAATTTTGTAAATTTACAATTTCTTTGTATTACATTTTCTGGCAATAAACAATATTATTACTTTTTACTTATTATGATCCTTATAATATAATATAATATAATATAATATAATATAATATAATATAATATAATATAATATAATATAATATAATATAATATAATATAATATATAATATAATATAATATAATATAATATAATATAATATAATATAAATAAAACATACTTAATGTAATATAAATTTATTCAGCTTTTTTTACACAAAATTAAAATTATGTAATATATATTAGGACAGTCCCCAAAAAGCCAAAGCTTGTGCTCGGGAGTGATCTTGGAAATGCAGTATAAAGGTAAAATTATATTGGCCTATATTAAGCATATTAAGATAACAAACAAAAAATAGCGTACAGTACATGAAAAAATGGAATATGATTGTGATATAAAAATACAGAAAATATTAGATTAGAGGTCAGTAAATCTAAGGATTTTAAGTCTGACAGAAGGTCTAATATTGTAAGTCTAATGACATTTTGTGTTTGGAACCAAGTCCAATATAACCTAGTCCAATTTACAAAAAATATCTAGTATTACATAGTCTAACTTACAATGACGTCTAATACTATTATGCCTAAATTATAACAATAATACTTCTATTACCTGTATATTATTGTTTATTACATATATCTCAGGAATAAAATACAGTAGGCCTAATGTTGAAATAGTTGAGCAATAAAAATATACAGTAGATTAGTCCCCATTTTCATCTTCCGGTACAGCATGGAATTTCAGCCTGTAGCTTAAAGTTCTCAAGTAAAAATAATATTTCTTCACGATCTTTATACTTCTGGTAACGTGTTACAATTCTCTCTACTTGCCTTTTTCCACTAACAGACAACTCTGATATAACCTCTGCAGTTGCGAGCGTCGTTAAATAAAACATAACATTTATTTCAGCCTTGTTTGTCACTGTATGTAGGTACTCCTTGAGAAAGACGATTTATGGATTCTGAACACCACTTTCCTTAGTCATAGCCATTTTCTGTGTTCTGTAAACAAAAAGAAAAAAGATTAAGACTTACAGGAAATGGTCTTAGAGATATTCTATAGGCCTAGTCTATGTGTATTATTATTCACATAAGAACCATTGCGATATTGGCAACGTCAGGGTAGTGTGACTGAGTAGATTGTCATTTTGCAAACTTACCTACAGAAACAAGAGGAAAGAAAACTTAAAACATTACAATTCAAATTGTAACAGTATAAATGTGTTTATTTACTTATTTAAGGTAGGTGTCCCTGATATGGCCATGCTAAGGTTTCTGAATTTTTCTAGCCGCCATTTTGAAAAAAAAATGTAAACCACTTTTTTCTTACTCGTTCTCAGTCTAATGGACTTTCTTAAAACAATTTCCTTTCCCCATAAAAGTAGCTTTAATTGTCCACAAAGTCCCAAATTCCAAAAGTCTACCTAGTGGCCATATCAAGAACATGTGCACATGATATGGCCACCCTTGTTCCATGTTCTACAAATCGTGATTGTTTTCAGTTTGATAGCGTAGTTGTGTTAAAATTAAATAATTTTGGTTTAAAATGAATAAAAATGACACTTAATAATCTTTTTTATAATTCAAAAGTGTAGTCAAAACAGGTTTTTCCATAAAAAATTAAGTTGTTTTTCTGAAAATACAAAATTTTTGCGTAATCCCAGCTATAAGGCATGTAAATTTGTCAGGTGAAAAAATAAAAGTGAAATGACCTTGATATGGCCATGGTGCATTTGATATGGCCATATCAGGAGCAGGTAAGCTTTCACTAAAATCGTTTGATTATGAACAACTCGTAAAAGATACGCCATCAACTACAACACCCATCAACAGAACATTAAAAACTGAATGGAGTACGATTGTTTTCATGAAACAAGTCTTTGAAAAACATGCATAAAACATAGGAGACTTACCAGAGAAAAATAAGAAGAGGTCACATGAAAACCGCAAAACAGGCAACTGACGCCATATTGCTCAACCTGACTGGATGGAAAACGATCAAGTGACATACAAGGATGCCCTTTCACTGGATGCTGCTGCAATTTAGCGGATTTTTTGGTTAACTAACAATAGGGGGGTGGCCATATCAGGAACATGGCCATAACAGGAGCAACCACCTTATTTCTTTTTCTGACGGGATTAAGCAATAGGACCTCCTCTTCCATCCAGCCAGATAACACGTAGAAATACGAAAAATACAAATACTGACAAAATTAATACAAATTAAATTAAGTCCCTATATAGAGTCAAGAGGATCAAAGAATACTTAAGCTAATACAAGAATAATAATAATGATAATAATAATAATAATAATAATAATAATAATAGTAATAATAGTAATAATAATAATACATACATTCCCAATTTACAAAATGGGAGATCGAAAGAACTATAAAAATTATAGAGTTACTAGTCTCTTAAATGCAGGTTATAAAATCTATGTAAAACTCTTACGACATGAATTGTATAATTCCTATAATGAAATATTAAGTGAAGAACAAAATGGATTTCGAAGGGGCAGATCTTGTGCCGACGGCTATTTCACACTAAAATTACAAAGAATAGAGAATTCCAAATAGAAACTCATCTAGCATTGTTGATTTCCATAAAGCTATGATACATAAATATCCGGTAGCCCCGTTCCGTCCCCATTACAACTGTTCTCTCCAACGAAACCTAGGACGTCCAATATTTCTCCTTCCTCTTGGGGATTTAGAAAAAATAAAGGCACAGAAAATGCAACATTTAGTTTAACTGACAAAATTCTGGAGGCAGTTAATAAAAAATTACAAGTTGGAGGGATTTTCTGTGATTTATCCAAAGCATTTGACTGTATAAATCATAAAATGCTGCTAGATAAATTAGATTATTATGGAATTAAAGGTGTTGCACACCAATGGTTTCACTCATATCTCATAGATAGGAAACAGAAAGTTGAAATCAATACAATTATGAAATCTGCATCGACATGGGGAACTATTAATAATGGAATTCCTCAAGGATCAATATTAGGTCCCCTACTTTTTCTAGTGTTTATAAATGATCTTGCCCCCCTAATTAAAAATGTAGGTCATCCCATATTATTTGCAGATGACACAAGTATAGTAATTACAGCCAATAACTCCAACACATTCCAATCTTCAACAGAGGAAATTCTCTTCAAAATATGTGACTGGTTCTCAGTCAATAAATTAATATTAAATTGTAACAAAACTAACATAATTCAATTTAAATCCTGTCCAAATTCAACGTCGCAAATTTCTAGCGCAATAATTAATAATAGATCCCTATTAGAAACAACAACAACCAAATTTCTTGGCTTAGAAATCGATAATGTGTTAAATTGGAAAAATCATATTAAAGAAATTACCTCCAAACTAAATTCAGCTTGTTTTGATATTAGATCTATGCAAAAGATAGTAAATATCAATACCTTAAAAACAATATACTTTGCATACTTCCACTCGGTAATGAGTTTTGGAATAATATTCTGGGGAAATTCCACAAATGGTAACAATATATTTATATTACAAAAAAGAGTAATTAGAATAATAGTAGGTGCCAAATCTAGGGAATCGTGTAGGGCTATTTTCAAAAAACTACAAATAATGTCCATGGCTTGTCAGTATATTTTTCCATTAATAATCTTCCTCGTATGTAATCGTGAAAACTTTGTAACTAATTCAACAGTTCATAGCATAAATACACGTCAAAAAAATGACTTTCATACTCCATCGGCAAGTCTATCGTGCTATCAAAAAGGAGTGCGTTATATGGCAGTAAAAAATGTTAATAGCCTCCCTATCGATATAAAAAATGAAACTCAAAACATAAGATTATTTAGGGCCAAATTAAAGAAGTACCTAATTTCTCACGCCTTCTATTCTGTAGGTGAATTCATGACATTCAATAACACTTCATGAAATTGATACTAAAAACTTTGTGTTGTACTAGTAGACTATATTGTAAATCTCGTCTATATATATTTCATCTAGACTGTGACTATAAATTTAAGATTTTAAAATAGTATTAAGTTTTTTGACTTGTTCCATATTCTAGCTGTAAGCATGTATGAATACCATGGAATGTTAATAAATACAATACAATACAATACTGGAAAGCTTTCTTGGGAATTCGGCGATACTTCATTCTTTCTAGATGTTCCATAGACCTATAACGTTCATTTGTTAATCTTTGTGTTATTCCCTTTATCCCTAATTCTTTTCTGATCTCTTCTTGTGTTGTAATAAAGAATATCCCGCCACTGATCTTAGGAATTTAATTTCTGAGGCTTCTAGTCTTCTTTTATTTCTATCTGTTAAGGTCCATGTCTCTGCACCGTAAAGTAATATTGGAAGGGCTACTGTTTTGTAGAGTTTTAACTGTGTTTTTTCGTTGTTCTTTTTCCTAAGCTTCGTCTAATTTTTTCACATATACCTTGAAATCTGTGCATCTTTTTTTCCATATCTCTTTTTTCCACATAAAAAATGTTGCATCCTAAACATTTAAAATTACTAACTTGTTCAATAATTTTGGAGTCAACAACTATTTTTTACCTTTTATGTTGGGTCCCTACTAAAGCCATTGTTTTTGTTTTAGTGTATGATATTTTTAAATTATAGGTTTTGGTTATTTGGCTCAGTTTATAAGCTGAATATTGGAGGCTGTATTCTGTATCGTCAATCACCACTTGGTCGTCTGCAAAAAGTAGGCAATTTACAGGTGTTTCATCTAAGATAAAATCACAGTTTAAAATATTCAGCCAGTCATAAACGGCTTTGTTAAGATATATATTAAATAAAGTGGGTGATAGTGGACACCCTTGTCTAACACCCCCATTAATTTCTGTTGTTAATTTACCTGGACATTTTCCTTTGTCAATGCAAATATTGGTATTAAGATACATGCTACGTAGTGTTCTTATCAGATGTTGTGAGTATTCTCTTTTCTCTATTATTTTCCATAATTTTGATCTATTCACTCTATCAAAAGCCTTCTCATAATCGATGAATAATAAGTGTGTTTCTAAGTTATATAAACAGGATTAAATTAATAGAAATTTTGACAAAAGATTATGTCCCCAATCAATTAATAACATCAATATTTAATATTTATAAAAAAAATTACATTACAATACAAGTAAGAGATAAACTTTCCAACTGAAATGTCATAAATCAAGGAGTACGTCACGGATGTAGCTTATCTCCCTTATTATTTATAATATATATTAATGCTTCAGTAAGAGAATGGGAACAAAAACCACATGGAGGCATTTATATGAATAGATATTTAAATTCAGATATATTAGGCCTCTATTTGTAGATGACGTTATATTTCTGGAAAACTCAGAAAATGGACTACAATATTACATATATCAACTTCAACTCCTTGTTGAAAAATATAAAATGACAATTTCAACATCAGAAACCAAAGTTATGGCGTTTAAGGGGCGAATTTCTGATCATAACTCGTTAACTTTTTTCGTGTTCTCTCGCTTTTACTTTATTGCTGAAACTCATGTCTACAATATCATGCTCTTTCAACTATATTCCTAAATAAATAATATTTTTTTTTTATTTTGTGTTAGAACAAAATACTGATATTTGACCATTTTTAAAATGAATTAATTTTATTATCAGACAATCTATCAAAGGTAGAGAAGTGATTCTGCATCATATTGTAGATCTTACATGCATAAATACACGCAAAAAATGTTATCACAGAATGTTGGATAGTTTTTGAGTTATGAGGGAAACGCTTTATCACTGCACAGTGAACTGCCACTATTTTGCATTAAAAATATATATAAATATTTTTTTTAAGTCGTAAATATATATTTTTTTTTCATATAGCAGAAGGACAGTATTTTATACATACTAATTTTCATTATTGTACAAGATACAGTAATGGAGGAAAAAAATGTTGAATATTTGCAAAACTTTACTGCTGTAAAGCTGTGTCCAACCCCTTAAGCGTTGGCGCACTCAGCCAAAGTTCCCGGGTTCGATGCTCGGCACCAGAACAATTTTCCCTTGAAGTTATTCAAGTTAGCTTGTACAGGGAGCTATACCTGAAAAGTAAGATTTTTATAATATAATGAATAGGTCGAAAAAATATAAATTTGGAAAAAGTACAAATTTGAAGCGTTTAGGGTTGGGAAAGGATTGGGAAAAGGTAACATTTAATGCTGAGTTATTTGGGAAATTATATTTACTGGAACAACCGGGATTGGAACTGTCTGTTAGTGGGAAAAGAGGATTGAGGAAAGTTCCACCGGCGGATTTGAATGCAAAAGTTTTTAAATATTTTAATGGCTTTGTCTGTTCATAATTTTTATTCCGCTTACCTTCAGAATATATTTTAAGTTTCGCGTTTGACTGGTCTGCAGTGGCCGCCGTCTTTCTTACCTACTCCAGGCGGCCGACAAAGGAAATAACGCAGGAAATTTAAACTTTGAGAGTTTTCCTTCCGAAGCGCACATCTCACAACACGATACATTCAATAGATTTCACGCTGTGAGTTATTGAAATCGGGAATTTCATTTTTATTTACTCTGTAGGCTACTATCTCGCTATTACCAATTCCATCGACTCTATAAACCTTGTAGTTGATACAACGCCGTTAAATAACAGACGGAAATAAAAATAAAGTTTACAATAGCGTTGCAAACTTAAAACAATAGCTTCCAACAGAATGATCTTTCAGAAGATGTAATATTTTTAATTATAACAAAATAAGTTCACAGTTTAAACTTACGTCAAACTAATTGTATTATAGTAACAAGACGAATAACAGGGGTAAATATCATCAGGCTGTTCATTCCTGTTTTTATTTAGGTTCATTTCATTTACTGTTCTGCCCAAGGGCAGATCTTTCACTGCAAATCCAGCTTTCTCCAATCATTCCTATTCTCTCCCTTCCTTTTCGTTTCCTCATATGATCATATAAGATGTCGTCTAAGAACTGATATCTTCTTCTACCCCGAACTCTTCTCCCGTTCACCATTCCTTCCACTGCATCCTTCAGTAGGCAGTTTCTTCAATTTTAGTATAATTCTTTCTTCACCCACTCTTTCCAACACAGCTTCATTTCTTATTCTGTCTGTCCATTTCACACGCTCCATTCTTCTCCATATCCACATTTCAAATGCATCTATTGGCTTCTTTTCACTTCGTCGTAATGTCCATGTTTCTGCCCCATACAATGCCACACTCCATACAAAACACTTCACTAGTCTCTTCCTTAGTTCTCTTTCCAGAGATCGGCAGGAAATGCTCCTTTTTCTATTAAAAGCTTCCTTGGCCATTGCTATCCTCCTTTTGACTTCCTGGCAGCAGCTCATGTTACTGCTTATAGTACACCTCAAGTGTTTGAAGCTGTCCACTTGCTCTACTGCCTCATTTAGAATTCGCAAGTTTATCTTCTGTATTTTTCTTCCTATGACTATGGTCTTCGTCTTATTTGCATTTATATTAATTGCTGATTAATATTTGTTACTTATAATGAAACTAACACCTATCCATTCTTATTATTATCATCATTAATTTCTCTAAATAGATTTACAAAACCTCTAATGGCAATTACATTAATATTCTCATTATAGAAATATATATATATATATATATATATATATATATATATATATCCCTGTAACATATTCCTGGTAAGCTTATATTAAATTAATTTTCATCATTTTACTAGCTATCTCAAATATTAAATTAATTATAATTGATTGAATTAAATTAGCTCATAAATTAAGTTACTACTTTACCTTATAGGTTTATCTAAATTTAAATAAATATGTAGTCTACTAGTCGTTAAAACTGAAGAATATTGCTGGAGAACCTTTTAAGTGTAGTGTAAATATTTGTAATTTAAATATGTATTGTATTGATTAAGGCTGGTTGAGTGGAAGAGAAGGCCTTATGACCTTAACTCTGCCAGCGAAAATAAAACATTATTATTATTATTATTATTATTATTATTATTATTATTATTATTATTATTATTATTATACTGTTCACAGCTGTCATTTAGCTCCAGTAGCATATCCTTTATTATCATTTCCTCTTCTGCTAACAACGCCATATCATCAGCAAATCTTATACACTTTATTCTTCTTCCGCCTACTATCACTCCTCCCATGTTGATAAAACAGTTCTTTACTAAATCCTCCAAGTAGTTATTGAACAGGGTAGGTGATAAAGGACATGCTTGACGTACTCCTCTCCCAATTTCAGTTCCTTTTCTCATTTCTTCTCTTATCCTGACTTTGACTAGTTTCATACAAAGATTACTGAACAGTCTTCTGGTTAAGAAACATTATTTACGTTCATCAAACCTGTTTGTACTTTCATTCCGTGATCTTGGCAGCACTCTGGTACTAATTATACATAGGCTACTAGTTAGCAGGTGCGTGAAAATTGCCATTTCACAAAGAGTGAAGTATTACAAACAGCATTTCAAAATCCAGGCGTTCGTAAAACAAGCAAAATAGAGAGTGACATTTCAGGTGCATAGCGTTGCGGATAGAGGAGACGGCCAGATATGGAGGGTAGCTGCGAATATATTGAATAAGCAGTCGTGGACAGCCGATAAGGGGTGGTCCTCCAGCTTGGGGGTTGGGCGAAGGGCTAACAACCCATCACCGTAAAAAACAGCTTGTTACGAATCCATACAATAAGCCTCGGAATAGGACTGATTCTCTGGCACGTGGAATTGAACGGGTTACATCAGCTTCTTGTCTATGCGGATGACGTGAATATGTTGGGAGGAAATACACAAACGATTAGGGAAAACACGGAAATTTTACTTGAAGCAAGTAAAGCGATCGGTTTGGAAGTAAATCCCGAAAAGACAAAGTATATGATTATGTCTCGTGACCAGAATATTGTACGAAATGAAAATATAAAAATTGGAAATTTATCTTTTGAAGAGGTGGAAAAATTCAAATACCTGGGAGCAACAGTAACAGATATAGATGATACTCGGGAGGAAATTAAACACAGAATAAATACGGGAAATGCCTGTTATTATTCGGTTGAGAAGCTTTTATCATCCAGCCTGCTGTCAAAAAATCTGAAAGTTAGAATTTATAAAAGAGTTATATTACCGGTTGTTCTTTATGGTTATGAAACTTGGAATCTCACTTTGAGAGGAAGAGGTTTAAGTGTTTGAGAATAGGGTGCTTAGGGCTAAGCGGGATGAAGTTACAGGAGTATGGAGAAAGTTACACAACGCAGAACTGCACGCATTGTATTCTTCACCTGACATAATTACGAACATTAAATCCAGACGTTTGAGATGGGCAGGACATGTAGCACGTATGGGCGAATCCAGAAATGCATATAGAGTGTTAGTTGGGAGACCGGAGGGAAAAATACCTTTAGGGAGGCCGAGACGTAGGTGGGAGGATAATATTAAAATGGATTTGAGGGAGGTGGGATATGATGATAGAGACTGGATTAATCTTGCACAGGATAGGGACCGATGGCGGGCTTATGTGAGGGCGGCAATGAACCTTCGGGTTCCTTAAAAGCCATTTGTAAGTAAGTATGTAAGTAACATTTCAATAACTTTCTTCCGAACAATATATAACGCTGCCGTATTGATCACATGGGTACCCCAGCGTACGCAACAACGCTCGGGGGCTTTGTTACAGAAATAATTACAGGGAGATTCTGAAGAAAATTGATGTGGATTGGAAAGAGAGGAGGCTGCTCAGTAATCTTTATATGAAACAACGAGTCAAAGTCAGGATAGGACAAGATATGTCAGAAGGAAGGGAAATAGGGAGAGGAGTACGTCAAGGATGCCCTTTATCACATATCCTGTTCAACATCTACTTACAGGATTTAGTGAAGAACTGTTTTCAGAACATGGGAGGTGTGATAGTAGGAGGAAGAAGAATCAAGTGCATAAGATTTGCTGATAATACGGTGTTTATTAGCAGAAGGGATATGATACTGGAGCTAAATGACAGCTGTGAGCAGTATGAGATGAAGATAAATGCAAATAAGACGAAGACCATGGTTATCGGAAGAAAAATAAAGAAGATTGACTTGCGAACTAGAAATGAGGTAGTAGAACAAGTGGACAGCATCAAATACTTGGGGTGTACTATAAGCAGTAACATGAGCTGCTGCCAGGAAGTCAAAAGGAGGATAGCAATGGCAAAGGAAGCTTTTAATAGAAGGAGCATCTTCCGCGGACTTCTGGGAAAAGGATTACTGAGGAAGAGACTAGTGAAGTGCTTTGTGTGGAGTATGGCAATGTATGGGGCAGAAACATGGACATTAGGACAAAGTAAAGAAGAACCACTAGAAGAATTCGAAATATGGATATGGAGAAGAATGGAGCTTGTGAAATGGACAGACAGAATAAGAAATGAAGCTGTGTTGGAAAGAGTGGGTGAAGAAAGAATGATGCTGAAACTGATCAGGAAGAGGAAAAGAAAAGGAATGGTGTATGGGAGAAAATTTCATAACAGAAGAAGATTTATTATAGACGACAGTGTGATATAATATTCATATATATCTTAATTATTATAGATGATGCACGGAGAATAAGAGGAAAGCGGAAAGTATGAAAGATTGGAGAATGCTGGGTTTGCAGTGAAATACCTGCTCTTGGGCAGAAAACTATGAATGAAAAAATGCAGGAAACATATTTTCCTTGAAGGACTCTAAATCTGTTTTTTGGAATAAAAATATTTCCTGGCCCTTTATTTCGTACAATGAGAAAGAAAATGAAAGTTTTGAGAGAAATAACATCGATATGAACATCACACTCCAAGACAAAAGTCTACTTTCCAATGAATTGTGCCTAAATTTAATACAAGTGCAGCACTTAACATGGTGCTAGTTTCGGCCCAAGATTTTATAATAAAATTACAAACCATTTTCCAAATTTGAAATATTTTAAAATTGAACCTTTTTAAAAAAAATATGAAATTATTCACGATATACTATAATATTAACAAATTTGTGTACTTTTTACATTTTTATTTCTGTTGACTATATTCATGTTTTTGTTGAATGTCACTGGCTTCTGTCTGACTGTCAATTTATATTAAATGTGTTTTGTCTCTCTTCTACCCTTTCTTCTTTTTTTTTGGTCTTGTGTGTTATTTGTCGGTTTGAATTAAGTTAATTAGCATATTTAGTAACGTGTGTTTGTAAATTTTATGTTGTATTATTGACTAAGTCTACATCTTACGGTAGTGGCTAGAAATATTTTTGTTGTATAATTTTAATTTGTACTCACTTTGCCTACTAGCTAAATGAATGAATGAATGAATGAATGAATGAATGAATGAATGAATGAATGAATGAATTAATAAAGTAGGTAAATAAATAAATGAATAAAGTAGGTAAGTAAATAAATAAAGTAGATACTTAAATAAAATAAGTAGGTAAATAAATAAATAAATACATAAATAAATAAATAAATAAATAGAGTAGGTAAATAAATAAATAAAGTAGGTAAATAAATAAATAAATAAAGTAGGTAAATAAATAAATAAATAAAGTAGGTAAATAAATAAATAAATAAAGTAGGTAAATAAATAAATAAATAAAGTAGGTAAATAAATAAATAAATAAATAAAGTAGGTAAATAAATAAATAAATAAAGTAGGTAAATAAATAAATAAATAAAGTAGGTAAATAAATAAATAAAGTAGGTAAATAAATAAATAAATAAATAAAGTAGGTAAATAAATAAATAAATAAAGTAGGTAAATAAATAAATAAATAAATAAAGTAGGTAAATAAATAAATAAATAAATAAAGTAGGTAAATAAATAAATAAATAAATAAAGTAGGTAAATAAATAAATAAATAGAGTAGGTAAATAAATAAATAGAGTGGGTAAATAAATAAATAAATAGAGTAGGTAAATAAATAAATAAATAGAGTAGGTAAATAAATAAATAAATAAATAGAGTAGGTAAATAAATAAATAGAGTAGGTAAATAAATAAATAAATAGAGTGGGTAAATAAATAAATACATAAATAGAGTAGGTAAATAAATAAATAAATGGAGTGGGTAAATAAATAAATAGAGTAGGTAAATAAATAAATAGAGTGGGTAAATAAATAAATAAATAGAGTGGGTAAATAAATAAATAAATAGAGTAGGTAAATAAATAAATAGAGTAGGTAAATAAATAAATAAATAGAGTAGGTAAATAAATAAATAAATAGAGTAGGTAAATAAATAAATAAATAAATAAATAAATAGAGTAGGTAAATAAATAAATAAATAAATAGAGTAGGTAAATAAATAAATAAATAAATAGAGTAGGTAAATAAATAAATAAATAAATAGAGTAGGTAAATAAATAAATAGAGTAGGTAAATAAATAAATAAATAAATAGAGTAGGTAAATGAATAAATAAATGAATAAAGTAGGTAAATAAATAAATAAATAAATAAATAAATAAATAAATAAATAAATAAAGTAGGTAAATAAATAAATAAATAGAGTAGGTAAATAAATAAATAAATGAATAAAGTAGGTAAATAAATAAATAAATGAATAAAGTAGGTAAATAAATAAATGAATAAAGTAGGTAAATAAATAAATGAATAAAGTAGGTAAATAAATAAATGAATAAAGTAGGTAAATAAATAAATGAATAAAGTAGGTAAATAAATAAATAAATGAATAAAGTAGGTAAATAAATAAATAATGAATGAATAAAGTAGGTAATAGGTAAATAAACTAAATAAATTAAGTAGGTAAATAAATAAATGAATTAATTAATTAAGTAGGTAAATAAATAAATGAATTAATTAATTAAGTAGGTAAATAAATAAATGAATTAATTAATTAAGTAGGTAAATAAATTAAGTGGGTAAATAAATAAATAAATACATACATAAATAAATTAATTAATGGATGGATAAATAGATGGATAAATAAGAATAAATAAAAATAAACAGATAAGTAGCTAAATATGAATAAATAGATAAATAACTAAATAAGAATAAATAAATGAATAAATAAATAAAAAGTTTATTTTTTCTAGTAAGTACTGTGCCAAGTATGCTTTAAACACTGTAGCCTAATAAGCGACAGAAATTCTCAGACGTACAGTTATATATTATTTTTATTGTAAAGTTTGAACACAGCAAGTTACTGCACTGCCATTGTGTCCAGTAGAGCTAGCATGGGGTGAGCACCAAGGAATGCTAGGGTGCTTGTAAGTTAATAAAGGAACCACACGGTCTGAAAGTTGAGACGACTGCAACGGCGGAACAAAATTGCTCAACCCACATTCTGCATGTTCTTCGGACTCCACTCTTTGGTTGGGACACCCACATAGACCCATTTCTACTTCCTTTCATTAGGACAGCGTATTTATATGGCGTTCATGTAACTGCATGCTTTTTGTAACAAGAAAACTGAGACATGAGATCTTAAACGTTTATAACGTCAGAAATTACCTTCCAAGCGGAACTGAGTGCAAGAAGTCCATCCACCTGCCCTGAAAGACCTTAATGAAATAATCTACATAAAACGGGACTTGGGGCGCTCTGGTGGCAGGACTCTGCTCCCTTTTTGAGAAGTAGGTCTGTGGCGTCGAGGAAGAATTAGTATTCCGTACATACATATCTCAGCTTGCAGTTTAACCTAATTTAATGTCTGACCAACTTATTCTGCAGAATTTTGCGTTATTTACGCTTTTTCTCATCTGTTTTATTTTTATTTTTACTTTCTCATTACACGAAATATAAAGAAGAAAGTACTGTGATGCTAGAAAATCTATTTCAAAACTTTAGACGTTTTCCGACAGTTAGGCAATTTACTTCACAAGGATTGAAAGTGAGTTGAGATGAATTTCGAAACGAATTCGTAAAACACTTTTAATTATTGTAACGTACAATATTTTTTTTTATGCTCGACCATGCCGAAATGTAGTAATTATACACCTGGTAGTAGACCTTTAATGCATGTCATTAAAGTACACCTACTCATTAAAGGTCAGGTCTTTTAGCCAATGACGACTCAGGTTACAACTGTTCAGCCAATGACAGGTCAGCTTTCTACCGTTATAAAACCGCAAGTATCGATTATTCTCGGATATGCAATCGAAAGAGAATTAGCGAAAAGTCACGGAGGCTGGAAATCCAATACTGTCGCAGAAGGTTATGTTCTGTTACTGTAATAATTAGCGTTAATTGTAAATAATATTCAAATAAATTCAATTTGTCATCTCGTTTTTCAATGTTTAATTTAATTTCAATGTTATCTCTGTAGGTTCTTATGGCCTAGCAAGGTCACTGTGGACATCTGTTCCTCGGAAAAAATCAATACTTTCGCTTCTGCGCACATCTCACAACATACGGGACATTGCTCCAGGTTAGATACAATAAAATTAATAATATCAAGTTAGAAATATGGTCGAGCATAAAAAGTCGTATGAAACTCGCCTATAATGGTAACTAAGAAGCTCGTATGAAAATTATGAAACTCGCTTGCGCTCGTTTCATAAATATCCATACTCACTTCTTAATTACCTTCATTATAGGCTCGTTGCATAATGTACTATTATATTATGTCGGATTTCAATATTTTAAATAAATGAGTACTAACATGTACATATTGAACAACCGGTAGAAAAGGACACCTCTACGCCTAAAGTATGCTCAGAATGAGCTGGCCCGTATGTATTGTAGAAGTTTGTGGACGAACTACGCTCATTACGGGGCTATCCATGCAGGAACAGTTGATAGACGGAAAATCGTGGAGGAAGATTTGGATGTATATTTTGAAGTTCAAAAAGAAGTGTCAGATATATGTAACGAAGGGATGAGAGAATGATCAAAGGGGTAGAAATTTTGTAGAAGTTTTGCAAGAAGAACAGATGTAGGTATGTACGACTTCCACAATCGATACAAGTAATGTTTCATCAATTTATGTAGTGGATAACGTGAACTGCATAATAAGTATAAACATGGTGTACATACATACCATACATACTGTTCTGCCCAAGGGCACTGCAAATCCAGCATTTTCCATTTTTCCTATTTTCTGGCATCCTCTAACTCTCCTCATATGATTCATAGCCTATATCTTAATGTCGTCTATCACCTGATATCTCCTGCCCCGAACTCTTCTCCCATTCACCATTCCTTCCTGTGCATCCTTCAGGAGAAAGTTTCTTCTTTGCCAGTGACCCAACTGATTCCTTTTTATCTTCCAGATCAGCTTCCGAATCATCCTTTCTTCACCCACTCCTTCCAACACAGCTTCGTTTCTTATTCTGTCTGTGTATTTCACACGCTCCATTCTTCTACATATTCACATTTCAAATGCTCCTAGTCGCTTCTCTTCACTTCGTCGTAATGTCCATGTTTCTGCGCCATACAGTGTCACACTCCACACAAAGCACTTCACTAGTCTCTTCCTTAGTCATTTTCGAGAGGTCCATGGTGTAGATCAGGTCTGGACGTTATTAACGCGATTGAGTCATAGCGGACCAGTTCTTGACACTTATATATTTTTGCCGTACGAGCGAACGGGAAGTCAGTGACGGATTGTATCAGGCTTTTACAAATTTTAGCTCTCGCTGGTCGCCTAAAATCCACCATTGATACACAGAGTCTTACTCTGCGTTTGTTTATAAGGCGGTGTAAACGAAAAGGACATGGTCAGGGTTTTTTTCGTCCCTTTCACTTCCCCTCTTATGCTCAGGCATAAATATTATTTACTAATTTCTGTGTTATTCTATAGTATATAAAGTATTGTAGTATGAAATGTTAAAAATTCAATATTAACCTTAGAGTATTTTTGTTAATAATAATGTTTAAGTTGACATGATCCTCATTGCGGAGCCGGTTTTTGAAGAATTAATAGAAAAGGACACACCTAAAATCTGCTGAGAATGGATTGGCCCGAATTGTACACTGATTTCAAAGATATCCGACCTAAGGTTTTGTGATCGTGTAAGCGAACTTTCCAACCACGGGATAGCTATAAAAAAAATTTACAAACTTTGAAAGAGTTCTGCTAGTTCTCAATAGGTGGCACCATTATTGGAGCCGTAAAAAAGTTCGGGGAAAATGGCTATGTAGATTAAGCATAAATTATTCTCTTAATTGACAATATCAGCGGTTTCCAGCTAAACCCAGTGTTGAAGAATCGGAAGAACAGAGAAAAATTCTCACCGTTATCGGGATTCGAACCCGGGTGTCCAGCTTTACGTGCTGGAGCTTTATCCACTAAGCCACACCGGATTCAAATTCCGATGCCGGATTGAATCCCTCTCAGTTTTAAGTTCTACCTACTGTGTTTCCCTATGTTGACCTACCCTCCTGTACCGTGTCACAGTAGACACAATGTCCAACCATAAGTATAGAGGTGTACTTTTTTTTTCTCTCTGTTCTACCGATTCTTCACCATATGGAAACGCAGAATTACTGCACTGAAACTCGATATGAGTCGTTCAGAGCAGAAGTGGTGTAAGTCAAAAATGGGTAATGAGGGTTAAAGTAAACATTCTGTAAAATACAGCGCAAAGTAGCAATTAATATTCATTTTATTTAAACTATTAGTAGTCGGTGGACAGCACGAAGGACATATTAACTGCTACTTTGCGCTGTATTTTACAGAATTTTTACTTTAAGTCTTGTTACTCAATTTTGACTTACACCACTTTTGCTCTGAACGGCCCATACGTATTTTTTATTTTATTTTATTGGGTTATTTTACGACGCTCTATCAACATCTAGGTTATTTAGCGTCTGAATGAAATGAAGGGGACAATGCCGGTGAAATGAGTCCGGGGTCCAGCACCGAAAGTTACCCAGCATTTGCTCGTATTGGGTTGAGGGAAAACCCCGGAAAAAACCTCAATCAAGTAACTTGTCCCGACCGGGATTCGAACCCGGGCCACCTGGTTTCGCGGCCAGACGCGCTGACCGTTACTCCACAGGTGTGGACGCCCATATGTACTTGGGTACATCATAGTAATATAAACTCAGTGTTGTTTTACAGTCAGTAGAATGTGATAAAAAAACTGAATTCTATAATGCGGGTATATTTATCTACGATTGGCAACAGTGATTATTATCTTCGTCATCTATTCGTAGAAGTAATAACTAAAGACTGTTAGTTGGGTGATCTGAGAAGAGACCAAGGCGTAGACGGAAGGATAATATTACAATAAGTTTGAGGGAGGTGGGTTATGATAGTAGAGACTGGATTAATCTTGCTCAGGCTAGGGACTGATGGCGGGCTTATTGAAAACGGCAATGAACCTTCGAGTTCCTTGAAAGCCATTTGTAATAACTAGGGTACGGATTTTTAGGTCGTTAAAACGTAATTTTAGATCCCTAAAATAGGCTTAAACGTGTAGGAAATAATCTATAAAGAATTGAAAATAAGCTCTAACAAAAAATAATGTTTTCTTTTAAAAGCATGTTCAGGAATTCACTACTATACTTGTTTTTTTGAAAGATGGGACATGACAGTTAAGCGCGGCCGAACTTGGAACTACAGTGCTATGTTGCCAATATGGACTACCATGCTGCCAGCTGATGGAAGCTAGTAATTGACGTTAAGATGGTTGACGTTAAAACATTCATTGACAATTGACGAGAAGGTAAGAAAACAATACAAAACTCGACAGAGAATCAAACGCGAAACGTACCAATGCTAACATTGTGTGCACAATAAATGTCGCCAAGAGAGCTATTAAGCACTTGCCACGTGGAAACGGTACATTTGGCAACTCAACCGTTATTACCATAGCAACAGGCCTACCACGCTATGTGACATTCAGTTGTTTTTTCGATCGCAACGCTCCTGTCATGTCCCATCTTTCAAAAAAACAAGTATAGAATTTAATAATTTTAAATGCTTATACACCGTTACCACCACTACCACTAAAAGTACAAGAAAAACAAATATATAATTAGTTATATACATAAACTAAACAATTAAATGTGAAAAATAAGTTTTAGATGTAAATTAAGTACACGAACAAGTCAAATATAATCAATTTTTACCAAGTCTTGTCCGTTAATATCCATAATTAGCTTTACAACAAATTATTAATAATTTTTCTAAATTTTCAACTAAAAAGCAATGCCATCTGTCACTCTGTAGGCTGAAAATGAATGCTTCATATCCATTGAAGTATTTCAATTTTGACACTAGTTGCACAGGAATGTTACATTGTAAATCCGTGTTCTTCCCTGCTAGGATATCTGAAGCAGTACGCAGGTCCTTCAATCCCACATTTCGCTGCAGAACTTGCTCCAGTTTGTCCCGTACTTTATTTCCAACAGAACCTGGAACATATTTCTAATTTAAAATACAAATTTTCGAAATATGAATGGGTGTTTTTGACCTATTAGAGTTAAAACATACTTAATAGGTCAAAATAATAATAATAATAATAATAATAATAATAATAATAATAATAATAATAATAGTAATAATAATAATTTAATAATTTATTTATTTAATCTGGCACAGCTAAGGCCAATAGGCCTTCTCTTCCGCCCAGCCAGACTCTAATTCTAATAGAATACAATTGGTTACATAGTTATTACATTAATATCTAGGCCATAAAACAACATGAAATTAAATAATGAAAGTTGGATAAGTAATGTTAGTGTGACAATAATAAACATTGGTAAGAAATAGTGATGATGATAATAATAATAGTAATAGTAATAATAATGAGATAATTTAAATATTTATTCTGTTATATATATATAACCATTAAACATTGAGAAACCTGAAAGAGCTATTATTGTTAACAAGAATTGTTAGAAAAATATTTCGTTAGTCTATTCTTAAATTGGTTTGATGTCTGACAGTCACTGACATTACTCGGTAGGGAATTCCAAAGTCGAGGAACAGCCACAGTGAAAGAAGATGAATATGAGGATGTTCGGTGAGAGGGAATGGATAATATTGAGGAGTGTTGTGATCGTGTGTCTAGGTTATGATGGATGGATAAATTTTGAAAACGAGACGCAAGATAGACAGGAGTGGAGAAATGCAATATGTGAAAGAGAAGGGAAAGACAGTGGATTTTCCTACGATTTTCTAGACGGAGGCAGGACAACATTTCGAGGGATGGTGTTACGTGATCAGCTCGGCGAATATTGCAGACGAAACGGACGCACATATTATGAACACGTTGTGGTCTCTGCGCCGAAGTAACGCTGAGGTCAGTAAACAGAATATGACAGTAATCGAAGTGGGGCATCACGGGTGTTTGCACTAACATTTTTTTCATGGAGAAGTGTAGAAAATTCTTCAATCGCCTAAACGAGTGGATTAATGAGAATACAATAGGCTCTGTCGTCAAAATAGGCATTTTAGGTGCTATTAAATACCAATTTTAGGCATAGTTTTATATGAAACGTGTATTTGCAAGTTTTTATGAACTTATCTTTTAAGGATTAAACTAGGTTTTTACCTAAAATCCGAAGTCTAGTAATAACTAAAGAATTCATACCTACACAAGCAAATTATCGTTCATTATCAATTAGTAGGGTCACATATCTTTGAACGTCAGTGTACTAACTTTTGAAATGTGATAAAATAATTTGGAAGTAAATAAGAAGGATTTGTCTGTACAAATTCTACTAAATACCTTCACTTCTTTAGTTTTGATGTTACTAATCAAGTTTACCATGGTTTATTCATATGTTGGTAACAGCGGCGCCCCTTTAGTGAATATTACAGTAAGTTCTACTGTAATGTTCTGGTTTGTAGGCTATTTTGTAAGAACATAAATTAGTGAAATCAGACATACAAGGAAATAAAAATGTTTTTAGCTGTTAGGTGTGTATGTGTTACATTGTATAGCGATTTCTCACAACTGTTGGTTCATATAAGTACAGGGGTCACACTGGACGTTTCTGCAACCTGCAATAAATTAGATTGTCTTTTGTTCGATAATAAGTGCAATTCAATTTGAGTGACAACTTCTGTTTACCCTAGTCATAATTTATCATCGTTATCACCAACATCACCACCACGACTATTTATCTTCACCATTTCCTTGAAGTTCCTTTAACCTTCTCCGTTTCTACCCGTACAGGAAGTTATGGTAACCGAAGCTCAGTTAATAGAATAACCGACTAATGTTTAGAAGGTTCCTGATTCAATCCCGAACGCCGGTGTGATTTTTACCGTTGCCAATACTTCTAGAATAGTCTCGGGGTCCAATCCTCCTATCCTATCAAATGAAGAACCGGCTCTTGTCCTGGGTAAAACGCGGTCAGAGTATAGTCACAGTCTAGTATATACAGTCACGAAGCTCAATACGTAGTAAATATGCATCCATAGATAGTTGCTAACCACTAGGATCGCTAGAATCGCTTCATTATAGATAATACGAAATAGTACCGACACAGTCTATTGTTCCTAGCATCCTCACAACTCAAACTTCGTGACTGTATACAGGATATTAAAAAATAACGTTTACAACGTTTCAGGGGTAATAGAAGAGGTAAAAAGAAATATCTTTTGTAAGTGACAAAACTTTGGCAGATGCGCCGTTTATTACGTACGTAAGAGTTAGTACAGAGCGTTCGCCTACGAGTGGGCCAGGAAAGCGGCCTGTGTGCGGTGTCGCTTGCGGGAATCATCTATCCGTAAGCTTCCGCTTTCTATACTATACTCTGTAGGGTTTTAATTTTAAAAGTTTAGCAGCAGTAAAGACTGATGTTTTTGAAACACTAACTTCCTGTGAAACACGTCTTAGAGATTTATTAGGAGAGCGTGTAAATTATGCACTGATTTCATCAATTTTTTTCTCCCGTCAATACTCTTCGTTTTCGCTTAGGAATTGTAGCATTTATCGACCCTGTTGTCCTTCATTTGTTAACAAGACGTCTAACAGTTTCTCTATCCTGAATTGGAGCACCCGGATATTTCACTTCAAATTGCCTACGCACCTCTCTACAGGACTCTGTTTTCACATATGCAGCATACATAAAAACTCTGTTCAAGCGTGAATTTTGCGTTTTGCATTGTTAACAAATTTTACACACACGCTGAATATTTAAGCAACTGTGTCAAGAAACTGCACTGTACGTGTTAAATACTGCAACATCTGGCTCACAACTGATAACTTGTCGACCTTGATGTCCTTGATTGTCGAGCGTGTCTCAACAACTGCATACACAAAGCGGCGTATCAGTACATGCCGCTTTCCTGGCCTCACCCGTAGGCGAACGCTCCGTATAATCATAAAGAACAAGACCAGTTGTCGTTTTAGATGTGGTGTTCAAACTGCAGTTCATTGAAGGCATTGCGCAACTGGTACCTTCGTACTATGGAGTGTCTGCAACGCTCAAAAAGGCCAACATTGTCTCTAATAACATGTGCAGCTTCAACGACACGAGCAAGTTTTCTGCCGTATCGATCGGTGTCTCATACACAAAACATTTCACGTCTCCCCACAAAAAGAAATCCAGTGAGGTTAGATCCGATGATCGAGGTGGCCACGGTACCGGCCCACCCCTGCCAATCCAGCGATCGAGAAATGTAGTATTTAGGTGGTTCCTGATACGACGATCAAAGTATGGAGGGGCAGCGTCATACTGAAACCATATTCGTTCTCTGATGTTCAATGGGATATTTTCTAAAAGTTTTAGTAGGACGTCGCGTAGAAAAACAAAATAATTACCACCACAGAGGCTGTTAGGCAACAGATAAGGCCCTACAAGGTGGTCGTGCACAAACAGAACTAACCAGTGTGTACATCACATATTCATTTTTGTATGAGGTCTCGCCCACCTCATTGAATACTACACGGCTACTATGAAGTAGCCAATATGTATTATTACTATTTAATACGAGAAAAATTCGTACCGGCGGCGCCGTGGATCGTGTCCCGGCATAGCTCAGTTGGAAAGAGCGCTCAGCGCTCAGAGCTGAGAGGTCCTGGGTTCGATTCCCGGTGCCGGTACGAATTTTTCTCGTATTAAATAGTAATAATACATATTGGCTACTTCATAGTAGCCGTGTAGTATTCAATGAGGTGGGCGAGACCTCATGCAAAAATGAATATGTTAGCAGTTGTCACAAACTGATGTTGAATATGGCCATAAAGTCATTTAAATATGCGCTCCTGCATATATGACTTGTATCGTCTCAAATGCAGGTAGTAAGGCCGTAAAAAGCATTACGAGAGGGGTTCGGCCGGCGCCGTGGATCGTGTCCCGGCATAGCTCAGTTGGAAAGAGCGCTCAGCGCGCAGAGCTGAGAGGTCCTGGGTTCGATTCCCGGTGCCAGTACGAATTTTTCTCGTATTAAATAGTAATAACCAGTGTGTGTTGTGACGGAAGTCAAGTCATCTATTCCTTCAGGCCATCTAGGGGCAAAACGGTGCATCTGCTCAAGTTTTGTCACTTAAAACAGATGTTTGTTTTTACCTCCTCTATCATCTCTGAAACGTTGTAAACGTTATTTTTAACACCCTGTATACTAGACTATGGTATAGTGCTGATCACACCACCTCATTCGAGTTTCATGGACATAAAAGATGAAGCTCTGCCTCCATGTCTTTTAAAGGAAAAGAGAATGCCTTTAGAGAGAGTTTTAATAAATTCGTTTAAAGTTAGAAAAATGCCCTACTTACGTGGTATGCATAGTGTAAGGATGTCGCTTCAGACAAGACAAACACTCTCAGATATTATAAGTGGGAGATAAATCTCCAGTAGCGTTAACAAGATTCGAACCAGGCTTCTTTGTGTTGGTCGCCGTAGCTCACCACTGAATTACAATAAAGTATTTATGTAAATATTAACACTAAATAGTCGATAAGTCGTCGTTAAATATACAGATAAAAATGTTTCGCGAATTAAAACTGTCCTTTACAATGTACCATTGTTTAGAATTCCTTATATTATCTTGAAGTTAAATGAGGAATGGCGTTAGTGATTATTTGTCACTATTGTGACTCGAACGCCATCTTAAATTGACGAGCACAATAGCTAGAAGCTATCGGAAGTGATTAGTTAGAAGTACGGCGACATAAATACGTAATAGTGTAAGATAAACAATTAAGATAATGCAGGAAGCAGCAAGTATTTCTTAAACATCGTTAACTTCAGCACGACGGACATGTGATTAACGCATAGTCGGTTCCATTGTATGTCTCAGAATTACTGGTAGGCCTATATCTTCCGTTTAAGAATATAATGATATGTTCTTTGAAAGTTTTCTTAATAATTATATTGTCAGTGAATTGTTTCATTTGACGACTGTTGATGAAAATGTCAATGGGGAAAAATGTATGAAAGTCAAGTGAAAAGCTGTCTCTTCCAGTGGGAAATGATATATCATGAAATGAATCGCTCTTTTTCAGAAGGGTCATAGTCCAGATATGGTAAATTTGAGAAAAGCTGAAAAAAACTATTCTGTTTCTCTCATATTCAATTAATGACATTATTAACATTGTGATGCCATAGATACGATAATAATGTATCCATATAACATAGAAGTGACAATAAAAAATTCTATTCAGCTTATCTTATAAGTTCCCAAAATCCTGGACTTAAGCCCATTTGGAAAAAATATGATTTTTTTTTCTGGATATATTTACAACTCGATACTTAGGGTCGAATTCATAGTCGTCACTTATAAAATGAGGAAACACTTAACTAATGAGCGTTTCCCTAGCACTTATTTCAGATCGTATTGCAGAGACGCTACTCATTCATATGCACTGAGCATTCCCTTGACATCGAAAGAAATATGGCAACATGGCTAGACGTGAGCGCTTTCCTACATTCAATTGTTTTCCAGCGCCTTCAAATTGTTAAATCGGCATTACTGTCATACACAAATACAGAAGTAAATATTATAGAGCTAAAAATTATACAAGATGTCCAGAAAGCATTTTACAGAAAAGAAAGAAGTGAGCTAAGATAACTAGTTACGAAATATGGAGATATCGTCGAAAAAAAAAAATTATAATTGTTCTCTCCAAAGAAGAAATTGACATGGAATAAAATTGCAGTTTAGTTTAATGCAAACTCCGGAAATATTCCTGTAAGTAAATCATTTTAATTTATTTTTCAGTTATTTTTATACTAAACAAAGTGGAAGTGATATAATTACGCAAATTTTAACAGCTTATTCCTTGGGTAGATTACAAACAAAAATGCAAATGACACTTTGTTGGGACGTGAATACTTTTCGAAAAAAAAAAAAATGCCGCTTAAATGTACCTGAAATGCTGCTGTATCATAAATCTCAAAGCAACCAATACTTTCAGCAATGGCGAAATCGGTAAGCCTCATGATTGTATTGTGAATTGAAATGAGAGACACCAGAATGTTCTTGTCGAAACGGTATCTCCTCTTAAATTGTTGATCATTATACATCTCTAAAGGGTTTTCCATATCTCTGATATATCTTTTGCTTGCCGAAACTCATTTTCATTTTAATTACAGAACTCAATAAATTAAATTAAATCATAATCATCATCCATTGTATACCGAATCAGCTGATTACAATGCATATGACGAAACACTTGTGTAAACTGACAAGCTACCTTATGTGAATAAGTGTTCACTTCAGTGGGATTTATGAATTGAAAATGATTATCAGCAAGTGCTTAAGTGTTTCCTTACGATAAGTGCTGACTATGAATTCGGCCCTTAACCACTATAAAATCTTATATATACAGAGTGAACCACAAGTAAATGTCACTAATTTCAGGAGGTTATTCTTTGAGATAATTGAAACAAAATAGTTTAATTTTCCTCGTTTTTCTTCCTTTTCGAGATAAAAATTGTTTTATATGAAGCATGTTATAACTGTTTTGGGAAAACCATTGATTTAATTCCCAATATATTCAGTTAGTTTAAGAGAGCAATATACACTATCTACCAAAAAATTATTGGGCACTGTTTTTGCCCCTTTAGAACCTTGTGGTACCACCTCTTGTTGCTATAACAGCAGCCACCCTGTCAGGCATGCTCTCCACTAGTTTGTGTAGGATATCCACTGGAATGCGTCGCCATTCCTCCTGCAACATGGCACTCAGTTGGACAATGGAAGTTGGCCGCATCTCCCGAGACCTCAATGGCAGGTCCAATTCGTCCCAAAGGTGCTCAATGGGATTGAGATCCAGAATCTGTGCAGGCCAGTCCAACCGGTGACCAATATTGTCTGCATACTATGCGTAGTAGTCGCCGAAACATGAGAGTATAAGGGTACAGTACACCAATTATTCATAGATTTCAAAAAAGCATATGACTGGGTTAGGAGAGAAGGTTTTATATAATATTCTTATTGAATTTGGTATTCCCAAGAAAATAATAATAATAATAATAATAATAATAATAATAATAATAATAATAATAATATTAATCATCATCATCATCATCATCATCCGTGGCACTACAGCCCGTGAAGGGCCTAGACCGACCAGCCGGATGCAGGCCTCACGCCCACATGCCGAAGCCGGATTGCGCTACCATCGTAGCTCCCCAAGTGCATCACGATGCTGGGTGGGCACCGGTCCCATACACTGTTCGAAATTTCATCAGACAATTTCTTTCCCCATGAGGACTGATTGAAAAAGTAATTTAAACCGGAATATTAAAACAGTAATACGAGTCCACTATTGATTGGAAAAATTTACTTCAACTGGAGTATTAAAACAATAGGCTTGTACGAGTTGATTGGAAAAATTGAAGAAAAAATTGGCCTGAACTGGAATATTGAAACAACATACGAATTAACTGGAAAAATTGAAGAAAAATTGTCTTGAACTGGAATATTAAAACAATATACGAGTCAATTGTTGATCGGATAAATTGACTTCAACTGGAATATTAAACCAATATACGAGTTGCTTGGAAGAATTGAAAAATTAGCTTGAATCAGAATATTAAAACAATATACAAGTCAATTGTTGATAGGAAAAATTGACTTCATTTTGAATATTAAAACAGTAAGAAAAATTGGCTTGAACTGGAGTATTAAAGCAATATACGAGTCAATTGTTGATCAGATAAATTGATTTCAACTGGAATATTAGAACAATATACTAGTTGCTTGAAAAAAAAAATTGAAAAATAAAATTGAATTGAACTGCATTATTAAAACAATATACGAGTTGATTGAAAAATAGAATTGACTTGAACTGGATTATTAAAACAATATACGAGTCAGTTGTTGATCGGAAAACTGAATTAAACCTATAATGTTAAAACTACATACGAACCCAATGTTGTTGTTTAGTCAACTGTTCTAAGGCAGATCTGAACCTCGTTAGTGATACCAAGAAGACTTCACTTATGAAGCAACTAGGCCAGGAGAAATGGGGTAGGGTGGCTAGTTGCATACATCGCCGATTAGCTACATATTACAAATCAGACTTCAGATGCATACAAATAATAGTTCTTCCTCTGACACACATCGTCAAGTAAGATGTACTGCCTGATAATAGATGTACAATAGTGGCAAAAAACTGGACCGACCCTTGTAGCTGATTTCACAGCCTTGTTCACTCCAGAGCACGATAGACTGGTAACTAAGACTTTCGTGGTTCGAACCCTGCCTGGGAAGGAAACTTTTTTTTGTTCCTTATTCAAATTTATTCCCAGCGATATTTTACTACTTAATTAACTTATTATTCCCAGAACATAAATTTCACCAGCAATCGAAAAGTATCAGGAATAAATTTGAATAAGGAACAAAAAAAAAAGTTTCCTTCCCAGGCAGGATTCGAACCACGAAAGTCTTAGTTACCAGTCTATCGTGCTCTGGAGTGAACAAGGCTCTGAAATCAGCTACAAGAGTCGGTCCGGTTTTTTTTTTGCCACTACTGTACGTATCAGCCAGAACCTCATGCAGAGGCAATACGAACGCAATATTGATTGAAAAACAGACCGGAACTGATAACATACAGGATAGATAGAAGTCGACCGTTGTGGAGTAACAGTTAGCATGTGTGACCGTGAAACGAGCGAGCCCTGGTTCAAATCCTAATTGGGACAAGTTCCCTCGTTGGGATTTTTTTTCGGAATTGTCTCTCAACACATTAAGAGCAAGGGCTGGGTAAATTTCACTGCTAAACCCTGGACTCATTTCGCAGACGCTAGATAACTGTCGCAGTTGATAAAGCGTCATAAAATAAACCAGTTACAAATACGGGATAGACAAGGCAAGGTACAGTACAAACTCTAATTCATATACAGTAGAACCTCTATTATGCGTGGTAATGACGGGGGTGGAGTGAACGGTTAATCGAAAAAATCGGATAATCGGTACCATAAGAAGTTTTCATAAACTAAGTAGGCCTACATAATATTTTCATAATTTCCTCCATGGTCTTTTGTTTTAATACGCTATGTACTGGATCAGAAGTTCACTAATTTAAATTCGTTTTTTTATGTTCGATTTTGCGATAAGACAGTTATTAAAGCATTATTTATTGTACCTAAGTCTGGTTTTCAACGACGGGTTTTTAATGCCAAGGAATCTCCTTATGACGACTGTCTGTGGAAAGATAGGAATAATAGAGGTCTCATGTTGTAGATTTACAAATTTTATACAGTTTATATTTTGTTTTTCATTAGCCTAAATCGCGCACAGTTGCAATTCCTATCTTGTATTGTGATTTGAGATGAACCACATTTTCTCTTTTCCCAAACCACTCAATTACCGGTACTTGCACTTTTTTCCGTAGTACAACACAGTGGCGGCTCGTGATAAAATATTATGTGTGTTCACAATTTTGTGGTTCCAAAATCGAAGAGAATTTTAAATCGTACGTTTAGTCTAATATGAAATGTTATTATTCCAATATTTCACTATCAAAAAAACCCGTATATAAATTCAAAACAACGTAATAATAATAATAATAATAATAATAATAATAATAATAATAATAATAATGAAACTCAATCTTTTTATTTCCAATTTTTCTTGGTAAGACAGTTTAGCCAGTTCTTTATTGTTCAAAATTACTTGAACAGAGTTCATTGTTTACGTTTGTTAAAAATGAATACATACCACAGTCCCGTTATTTACAAACGCCTGTGTTCAGTAATATATTTTCATTCACAACACACTGATACACTATAGCCTATACCAGTACTGTAATCCCATTCGCATAGATTGATTACTATAAATATATGCCAGTAAATATTATTCTTAAATATTATACACCACCATACTGATACTTAAATTCATACCACCATCACATTCTGCCAGCACGTGTTTGAAAGCCAAACTATGCTATTATGCCGACACTGAAGTATAGTAATTCACAAACTACACTCTCGTAGCAGCACTGTACACACATCCACGTAAGTAAACGTTCCTACAGACTATTAAATTTCCTCCTCGAGATATAGCACGTGACCGATAGGCATCGATGGACCTGACATCTGTAGGATAGATACTCATCATGTTCGCTTAACGCTTTGTGCTCTTGACGAGTCATAAGCGGCCAGCTAAAGACAATTTTCTCCCGCGCATGCGTGAAATTCCTGTAACCATCTCGAAAAGAGCACGGCTTGTACGTGAACGGATGTTGCCAAGTTTACATAAGAAGTTTATGCAAGATGTGGGAAGTTTAAAATACTCGGTTCTGATATTATACATCCCCACTACGTCAATACGGTATCAAATAATAAAACTAGTCGTGCATTAATGGAAACAAGGTGTTCACGTGCTCTTGTGCTCTTATTGACGCACCGCCACTGGTACAACATATTTTCTTTTGACACTTGTAGAAGACATTTTGCATAGAAGTTAAACAGTAGGCCTACGGCCACTCGAAGAGTAGGCTATAATGCGTAAGGGTAAAGGTTTGTAAAAAACACTCTGTGGAAAAAATTCGTACTAATATTATAATGTACAGTATTTCATAATTTTTCTGCGAGACAGAAAGACAGTCGGATAATCCACCAATCGGTTAATAGGGTGACGGATAATCGGGGTTTTACTGTAAAAGGATATCGATTACCAGTTTCGTGTCGTAAATCGAAGTGAGATTTAGTGAATTTGTAGCCTAGTATGTTGCCACGTGTGAATTTCTAATGTTTCAACTGTTTTCAACACTTGCATTCGTTCGTGCCTTTCTATGTTGCGAGTTCAGCCTCAGGGGGACATGACAGAGTATCACATTGGACTTGTTTTTCCAAAGTACTTTGCTTCTCCCAGGTCTGTCATCATTGCCTCTGTGTCCCTCTTCATCCATCACCGTCCCTGAAGAATAGAACTGCCTCTCTGTTTATCGTAACTTCGGCCCAACTATCTGACACATAAGGGCGCTATTTTGGCTTACATATGATTCATCTCCCTCTCATCTGCATATGGATGACGCTTGACAGATCAGAGTCGCTACAACCTCAGAAGCTGGGGTTCTATCCCTGATAGGACCAGAGCTTTCCTCCACAAGCCTATCTAGATAGCCACCAGGGAATTTAATGCACTCAATTCTGTTGATGCTGATGGGGACGTTGACCTAACTTTGTGTTTGACAGGTCTGTGGTTCGATCCGCGAGATTGGTTACATCGAATGACTAAATATAGTTTTGTTGTTTCTGTCAATCATACACCGGGTTGTGAGCTACTAATGGTTCTTCAAGTGTCCCTCTTCATCATCACTACATTCTCCCTGCAATATGATACAAAACCGATTTTCCAAATATATTGCGCCATACTTCAGGCAAGGGTAGAGATTATTCAACATCATCATCGTCTACACTAATAAATAGGCCTGTTTGACTTCATGAGTGTGTCCATCGTTTATTTGGCCTTGTTTGGCCCATATGTCCTCTTGGTCTATATTATAGAGTTTTTTTTTTTTAGTATTCTCTCGTTACTCATTCTTAGTAGGCCTACATGATCATAACAGTTCTGTCTATAGTGTTATTTTATCCTCCAAGCATTCTACTTGTAGTCAATTTCTTAGGCGTAGGTCTATATCCTTATTTGGGATCCTGTCATTTATTGTGCAATAAGTAAGAAATTCATTTCTGCAATTTGGATTCTGTTAATAAATTTCTTTGTTGTGATCCAGTTTTCACTTCCGTAGAATAGTAGCGTTGTGATAGCAATATAATATAATATAATATAATATAATATAATATAATATAATATAATATAATATAATATAATATGATATGATATGATATGATATGATATGATATGATATGATATGATATGATATGATATGATATGATATGATATGATATGATATAATATAATATAATATAATATAATATAATATAATATAATATAATATAATATAATATAATATAATATAATATAATATAATATATAATATAATTCTAGTTTGTCCCTTACTCAATTGTTTAATTTAATTATAAATTGAATTAAATTTTATTTTAATTTTAAAATTGAATTAAATTTTATTTTGTATAAGACAGTTTGACATATTTTTTAGGTATTGTTCTAAGTTAAAGCATTAAGTAAAATTGTTAAGTAGGATAAACCACTCTGTGAATTATTATTGTTACAATATTGGTAATAACATTACCTATATAATTTATTCTGAATTTTATTCAGCTTCCTCCAAGTGAAGGCTGCCTAGAAGACAAAGCTTTCCAAAAAATTGTTGTTTTTTTTTTGAGTAAATGGTAGGTACACAATTATAATGAAAAAAAAACAATTGAGAAGGAAAAGAAAAAGAAATAACACATTATAAAACTAAACAAAAGATCATTAATTCCAGAAGAAACATAAAATTTCCTAGTACGGTATCCATTTGGTATCAGGTGATCACAGTCGTCTATTTAGCACTAGTTGCAAGACCCAACTTAAGTGAGCAGATCGCCATAGGAAAGAGATCAATCTATTTACGTGTAGAGATGGTTTCTTAGGATTTTTATAGATCCCTTTACTGCAGACAGAGATACTTCAGTCACAAGAGTTTGTCCTAGACCAAACTGCTTGCAAAAATGCGCGAATCTTTTTGTGATGGTCCCTCTAGCCCCAATCAGTAATCCAATAACTTCGATCGATGTTAGATGATATTTTTCCTTATAATATGGTATAGCGGGGTCGTATATGTCGCATTTTTCCTGATGTTGATTTTCATATGTTTCCATCCTTACAGTTGGATCAATTATGAATCCGCTTGTTGATCTTGTCGGGATAGCGATGATGTCAATGCGCCTTGTAGATCCATTTGTGGACAAACCATGGACCTCCTCCTCTACTTGGTAGTCTTTTCCTAGTAGGGCCGATGCTAGGAGGGATCGAATCTTTTGGTGACGACTATTTCTCAGTAGTTATCCATGAGGACAGGCTCCCAGAATGTATAACATAACATAACATAACATAACATAACATAACATAACATAACATAACATAACATAACATAACATAACATAACATAACATAATAGCAAATTATATAGCTAGTATATAGTGCAGTATTAATATAGTATAGTATAGTATATCTAGTATATCATTACATATTATCTGCTGGCTTAGTTGCCTCATAAGTGGTGTCTTGTTGGTATCATTTTTTAGGTTCAGACCTGTCTTCGGACAGTTGACTAAACAACAAACAATGTAATTTTTTTTGTGATATAATAAGGTAAAAGTATCTCCTATGTGCCTGTAAGTGCCATTAATACACTTGGTGGCCATGAAGGTAGATGATCTCGTTACTAGAATGAGATGGTGTGATCACAGTCTACTATATACAGTCGCGAAGCTTGAGGTGTTTTTTTTGCAAATCTCGTGATAAAGCGCTCCAAGCGGTTAGCAACTAGAAACAATAGACTGTGCATGGTCAACTTTGGAGTGTGTCGTATTTCTATCGAGTGCTAGCTCGTTGCGTATTTCACATTGATGCTTGTGAAATGTTCGTTATTGGTTATAATGAAAATGTTAATGGCTAAAATATAATAATTGGAATAATAATATGGGACAAGGAGGAGACGTTTGTAGTGCTATAAATTGTAGCAACAGTAAGAGAAAGAGGCCAGAGTTATCCTTTTTCCGATTTCGGAAAGATTCAGAAAGGTTTCTGGGTTTCCACAAGAATGCTGTGCAGAAACAAAACTCTTAATTTTGAAGTTCTTTGTGACTGTTAGAATACATTATATCCTTAAATTTCAAAATGAAATGTCTCAATCTAACCGAAAGGACATTAGATACCGGTTAAAGTTCTGTCACTTAGGCTGCTAAATTTCCAGAGAAATAACTTTATTTAGGTCTACTTTTTTCTTCAAAGAATATATTTTTAATTGTAGCTATTAATTTTTTTATTATTTTTATGTGTTATTTTAGACGTAGAAAAATTAAGTTCGTTTTAATGAAATTTATTGATCACGTTTTATTTTCAATTCTGGTGGGATTATTGTTGCTTAGGCCTACTTTTTTCTTTCAAACGATATGTTTTTAATTATAGCTGTTAATTTTGTTATTTTTATTTGTTGCTTTACTAGAGAAGTAGAAAAAGTCTGTTACAATAAAAATTTATTCATCATGTTTTATTTCTAATTCTGGCGTGATTATTATTGCTTAACCTCATCCCACTTCGTTAACTGCGTAAGCCTACACTACAAGTACCGGTACACGTAAGTTACTCCATTAATTCATATTTCCATTATTATTGTTGTAAAGGGAAATGCAAATTAATATTTATTGGTTTCATAGTTAATTATCGCTATAATCTTGAATGAGTGAAGCTATTATAGTAAATTTAAGTTCGTTTAGCACAAGCAAAAATTATATTAACTTATTTCTTGCAGGTATCTTCGAGTTCATGGTGGAATTTAATATACTTCATTAAAATAATAAATTAACTTTATGCATTTCATATTTCAATAATGGAAGGAAGGTGTTAATTTTTCCAAAAGAACACGACAACGAAAGTATAACATATTTTGTCGTCTGCTAGGAGAGAGATCTGCGATGATGCGGCGATAGTAGCGATCCTAGTGGTGAGCAACTACCCATGTTTGCATTTTTAGTACATATTGAGCTTCGCGACTGTATATAGTAGACTGTGGTGTGATCTGCACCCGCTCCGACTGTCTTTTATCCCCGGGGAAGACCCTACTGAAGTTGATAGGAGACGGAATGAACCTCGAGGCCGTTCTGAAGTATTGTCTACTAGAAAATTTCTGTCACCACTCAGAATTGAACCCAGGACTTTCAGTCCATAGTCAATTTTATGTAATACTTGAGCTACTCGGCCGACAGATATAATATAATATAATATAATATAATATAATATAATATAATATAATATAATATAATATAATATAATATAATGTATTTGGTCTGTAATAAAATAAAGTACATTGGGAATGAATAAATGTAGGTATGTATAGCAGCTAAACACAACCCTCTGTGCAATTTCAGAAAGGTTAGAAAGAGGTTACGACTTGTCTAAAATTGGCATTCTCCCTCTTACATTCTCGTCGAGAAAACAAACACATCCCGTATTTATAATTTTTCTCTTTGTACGTTTCAATTGTTTATAAAACAATTCTTCTGCCCTGCTCATTGTCCTACTGATCCAACAAAAGAAGGAGAACGTGAAAAGATAATTAGGATCTGACTAATAGAGTTGTTTTTGTAGTGGTTTCTCGCTAGCATTTTCAACCTTAAGGATATTCATATTGTCTGGAATCCCTCTCCAGCATCAGCTGTCTAGACGGCGCGGACTTATTGATCTTCACTTGTCTGCAGAAGGGTTTCGCAAGTTCACCCCTAGATGGCTCTCGTGTAGGCTTTTGTTCTTCGTTCCTTGAAAGCACAGAGAGTATCCGTTTCCACAAACCATTATACTTACTGTGTTCGAAAAGAAATTAATGGCTTGAAATGAACTTCTGTAACAAGTAAACAAACTGCAATTTTGTTCTCCTAGACATGAAATAATAATGAGGAGCATTACTAACTCTTTTTTTCCAACCGATTTACATCGTCAGATTCCTTCAGCGTGCTTTATTCAACTAAGCACTGTTAAGTCATATCTACACGGCATGCTGACATCACAATAATTGACCGAGATAAAAAAAAACTGGTCTCATTCTTGACCCCACTGTAAGGCTCGAAATTAATTAAAATCAACCAAAGCAGGTACATGAAGAGAAACGCGCTATTTACCTTCCATCTGTGATTATCTCAGTCATAAATATAATATTCAAGATTGGAATGTTATTGGACTTATGTTTGGTGCGCGAGGAACAATTCTCAAATTTACATTGGAGATCCTCAGAAAATTAAAGGTTCCTGATAAGTCTGTTCAGATAATTGCATCAACCATTTTAAAATCTTCATTGAATATCAGTCACCATCTCTATTCATCTTTATAATATTCAGTGTATATTATTTATTTTCAATAAATTTTTATCGTTTTGATAGCTACCACATATTGTCGCAGAATATTCTTTTTTAAAATTTCATTATGTATTTTTTAACATTAATTTACATTTCCCTTTTTGTTCATTTGAATTGATTAGGATGCCGATATTTTAAATACAAGATTTGGACGGCTATCATTTCGATGATATTCTCTCTCTAATAGGATTTATGAAAAAAGTCCAAGTTTGAAAACAAAAACTTATCCTGTATGTCTTCTTTACGTCGCAGAGATGTCATTTAGGGGACAGAATAGGGCTGTTACGCGCCCCACCTCCGATTTGAAAATATAAATATTATTTGAGTAATACTACTAAAGAAAAATGAGAGTACTATATCTTTAATATTGAAAATTCTCTTTTACAAAGAAATAAAAGACGAAACTTACGGGTACTGGTTAGTGCTGTTTACAGTATTTCGCGTATAAAATATGAACATATACAGGGACATCATTTTATTTTTACTTCAATTTTTATTGCATCTGAGTTTTTGAATGTACTTCACTCCCACCCCTTCTACTAATGAAGTTTCAACTGTTCTCCAGACAGAATCAAGGCCGCATATAGTAAACAGCACTGAGTTATTGAGTATAGTACGTTCCAGAAATATGTTCGCGTTTTCAAGTGACGAAAGAACTTTCAATATATTGAATCATATTTTCGCACAGGTACTGTCCGTTTGCCTACGTCGTATCCCGATTTCCCCCACTTGCTTCTGCACGCCCCTCTGTAAAAGCAGGGCTGTCTTAGCTTTTTTCTGAAAACATTAATTTCTGTTAGGAATTGGACGTTTACGTATTATACAACTGTTTAAAATAACTTAAATAAAAGGGCCTCGTTAAGTAATTAACTGTCACGTGATTTCCCTCCTTTCTACGATCCTGCGGCAGAACCACTTGGACGGGCAGTAGGTAGCATGTCTGAGTAATTTTATCTTTGCGGGTCGGGCAGAAGTGAAGATTGAATTTACAGTACATAAGGTACTCTTTTATAGAGTAGGTACAGAATTATTTCAACATGAGTTACTAGTACGAAGGAGGAAACTGGCAATTGGAATTAGATGCAATAGTCTATAGTGCGATCATATGCACAAAAGAACTGAAGCCTGTATCGAAATGAACGGCCACCATTTTCAAATGTCCATATTATGATTATTTTTCAATTTAACTTAATTCTCTAAATTGTACGCTAATGTGCTGTAGACAGTGTAATATACACTGCATAAAGAATACGTTCGCAAGAATAGCTCAGTTCGTGAGTAAAAACGCTTATTCTTAATACAGTACTGCACTTTGATTAAACAAAAACCTAATGAAAATTACCGAACTCAGTATCGCGATATTTCCTATTTTACGTAAATGGATGAAGTACTTTTCTTCCCTCCTATACCAATTAAAGAGATTTGTTTGTGTTTCACGTCAGTATCATCGAACTCCAGTCGTGGAAGGAGGTAGCGAACGGTGTTTCTGGTTCTGTAAAGGTATAGCCAGGTTAATATTAAAAATGTTAGTAAAAATAAAATGATGTCCCTGTATAATTCCCCGCCCCCATTCTGATTCTATCAAACACAGACTAATATCACAATCTAGTATATACAGTCACGAAGCTTGAGTTGTGAGGGTGCTATGAACAATAGACTATGTAGGTACTATTTCGCATTGTCGTAATGAGGCGATATTAGCGATCCTAGTGGTTAGCAACTATCTATGGATGCATATTTACTACGTATTGAGCTTCGTGACTGTATATACTAACTAGACTGTGCTAATATACTTTGCATCGTGTGATAAACAAATATTGGTGAGCTGTGAGCTGGTCACAGAAACAAATGTATATGTTCTTCATTTATTACTTCTCTTATTAGAGATCTATCTATACTCTCCATTTGTAAGTCGAAACAGAAATAAAATATTCCAATCAACATAACTCTAGTTCCATTCCCGAAACTGGATGACATATTCTACGAGATATTATATGGATGGGGGGGGGGGGGTAAAGCGCTGATTTTTTTTTATCACGTCTCAGCTTGTAGGCTTACATCCTTTTGTGTTCTTATAAGTCAAATTTCACTCTCTTTATTTTACTTCGATTATTTTTTTTTCCTGTTACCCATGTTTCTACTGTACCTACTTCTGACTGAGACTCTGGCTGATAGCATAATCTGAAGTCTGATTAGTGAATATGTTACTAGTCAGCGATTTATGCAATGGAGGGGGAAAAAGAGCTGGCCACCCTAATAATAATAATAATAATAATAATAATAATAATAATAATAATAATAATTCTTTATTTATACTGGCAGAGTTAAGGCTATAGGGCCTTCTCTTACACTCTACCAGGTCACAAAGTATACAAGCAGTTAAAATTTAAGAAACAAGTTAAAGAACAGAATACTAACATATTACAAAAAAAAAAAAAAATAATAATAATAGCATAATAAAATCGACACTAAACAACATGAAAATAATACAATAATAGAAAAAAGAAAGTAAAATACATTGGAATATAGTAAAAGCAACTTATTTAGTACAAATGGTTAATATGGAAAACGTGAGGTAGAATATAACAAAATGGAATGTAATAAAATAATAATAAAAAAGAAAAGAAATACGAATATTAAATAAATTTCACAATAAAAAGGCTATGATAATAAATTCATCGGCTGATATAGATAACAGAAAGGGGAAAGGAAGGAAAGAAATATATAGCCTATATTTTTACAAAACTATCGAAGAGAAAAGGGCCGTTAGTTGGTTATTTTACGACGCTGTATCAACATCTCAGGTTATTTAGCGTCTGAATAGAATGAATATGATTATGTCGGTGAAATAATAATAATAATAATAATAATGATAATGATAATGATAATGATAATGATAATGATAATGATAATGATAATGATAATGATAATGATAATGATAATGATAATGATAATGATAATAATAATAATAATAGTAATAGTACATCTCACTTGACGATATGTGTTAGAGGCAGAACAGTTGTTTGTATGCATCTAAAGTCTGATTAGTGGAATATGTAGCTAGTCGGCGATGTATGCATTGGAGGGAGAAAGCAACTGGCCACCCTACTCCATTTTATCCTGACCTAGTTGCCTCATGAGTGATGCCTTATTGATGTTACTTACGAGGTTCAAACATGTCTTCGAACAGTTGACTATATAATAATAATAATAATAATAATAATAATAATAATAATAATATGGGAAATTTAACTTTTTAAGCCTACATGACTTCGGAATAAACTAATAAAATTGGAGGTAAGATTAAAGTTATGATTATATAGGCATAATTTGGGAAATAGGCTACTATGATACAGACCGCACTATTCATGCATTCTTGCATTTTTTAAATTGCCATCATCTAAATTTATTTCAGCCCTTAAACGTAACTTTATCGTAGTAAACAAATGTCCCTTTAGTTGCTGTGAAGGCAAATTATGGTACTAAGTGAGGTATAACATTGCTCTTAAATCTTACTAGCTTTTAGCTAAGTTACGACTAAAGTGTAAGTGAAGTTGTGACTCTAAATACAAATTCTGAGTTTTCTACCTGCTTAAGTCGAATGTAAGTGAAAGTGAAGTTCAAATGACGTTCTCCTTAATGCAAAGAATCTTGGATTGAACTTTGAACTCTCAATCCCTCCAGCAAACTTCAGAAGTCAAGTGAAAAATGTTCTATTAATGTATCTATTCACAGACTTTAAAGAAAAGATAAGGTTTTATTACCAAAATTAAGAAATGTACATACAAAATCAGCCGATTTTGTACCTCATATCAAGAGGTGAACCACCAATCTGCGAAACCTGTCTCAGCTTCCTCAACTTCAAACACGTCACCATAGAATGCCGAAGATATCAGGTCTCAAGGAAAAATATACCAAACGATATATTTACAGCACTCACAAATAATCAAATACTTCAAAGAAATGTCTTTGTACAATATGATATAATTGCAAACTTTTATTGCCATATAGGCCTACTATCTCCTTTCTTTTGTACATCGAGATACATTGTAGCATACTATATATTTTGATTGTAATCTTCATTGATTGCAACTGTTACTGTACTTTTCTATATATGAGCCGTTCAGAGCAAAAGTGGTGTAAGTCAAAATTGGGTAATGAGGTTTAAAGTAAAAATTCTGTAAAATACAACGCAATGTAGCAATTAATATGTCCTTCGCACTGACTATTAATAGTTTAAATAAATTGAATATTAATTACTAAGTTGCGCTGTATTTTACAGAATGTTTACTTTAACCCTCAATACCCATTTTTGACTTACACCACTTCTGCTCTCAACGGCTCATATGTAAATATTATGGTCGCAAAAAGACCCAGCAGATATGCGACCTAAAATAAATCTTAAGAGAGCAGTAGGCCTACTTGAACATTTCTTCTGTATATAACGTAATAAAATATTTATTGACACTACATTTATGTTACTATGGTTAAGGTGTTATAGACAAATGTAGAAAAAACTTCATTCTTCAATATTAGTCAAGCGGAAATTTGTTCGGATGGGAAAAGAAATCATGTCTTACTTAATGTTCAATTTCATTTAAGCATGAAGAAAGATTTTAGAAGTGACATTCTTCTTCGCTTTGCTAGATTCATTTTATGAACTACTGAGTATGAATGACACACTCTTAGTCGGAAGGCTTTCCACGCTGAAGTTTCGAGTTCGAATTCGAGCGTATCTCAGTGGAATTTTTTTTAACAAAAACACTTCGGTTTCTTGATTCCTGCTTTGGAAATTAGAAACAAGATCTAAGTCTGAGTGTCTATTTTTACTCACATTTCTAACCGATTTATGCCACCCTTCTCAGTTTCACTTTGGTATTTAACTGCGTTTACTTCCAGCAAGTTGAACTGTCTTTTCCTACTCTATAGGCCTAGCTTACATCTATTCAATTGTAATTGTAAGGCATATGTGTCTTTTATTCGTAATATATTTCTGTCTTGCAACCGTTAAACCCTCATATGATCTTCGTTGTTCTGCCTGTATAACCACGCACTCTCTGGTAACTGTTGGTTAATAATAATCTTAAAAATCCTAAGGCATGAGATACTCGGTCGGTCATAATTAATTATCTCACTGGAAAATCACCTTGGATTATTTATTGATGCGACAAGTTTTGTCACGGATTTAGCTGCTTGTAGCGACCCAAACGAGTATGATATTCTTCTCATTTCATTTCTTGTTCACCTGAAGAAGAAGATAGAGCCGGAATGCGAAATGTGAATTTAATCATTTCCAGCAATAAAAAAGTGTAATCTACATCTCTTTTAATAGTTTCGTCATTATTGATCAACATCCTCATCGCGAGTGCAGTGTAAAATAAACTATTGTACAGTTAATCTTCCTTACAAGACAAAGTCCATTATTTCTCTACAGCGAACGTTACGGAATAGGGCCAGGCTAAGTATCCATAGAAGACCAGGAGTTGTAACGATTATGCGGGAAAGCAGTTTTAGAGAGTTTTCCTCAGTTCAGCATTTCGATACAGTATAGATAGATGGATTGATTGATTACTTGATTGATTGATTCATTGATTGATGGATAGATTGATGAACTTGTTGATGAATTGATGGATTAATTTATGGGTAGGTAGGTTGATTGATTGATTGATAGCTTGATAAGTGGGTAGATAGATTGATTGCTTGGTAAGTAGGTAGATATATTGATTAATAGCTTGGTAGATAAATAGGTAGATAAGTAGGTAGACAGACAGACAGACAGACAGACAGATTGATAGGTAGATTTTTGGTAGGTAGAATGATTGATAGGTAAGTGATTGATTGATAGGTAGGTAAATTGATTTGATTGATTGATAGGTAGGTAGGTAGACAGACAGACTGATAGGTAGATTGATTGGTAGGTAGAAATATTGATAGGTAAGTAGATTGATTGATTAGGAGGTAAATTGATTGATTGATAGGTTGGTTGATTGATTGATAGGTAGATTGATAGATTTATAGATAGGTAGGTAGATTGATTGATTGGTAGGTAGGTTGACAGATTGATAGGCAGGTGTAATAGATGGATGGGAGGGTAGCTTGGTAGGTAGTAGATAGGTAGCTTGGTACGTAGTAGATAGGTAGCTTGGTACGTAGTAGATAGGTAGCTTGGTACGTAGTAGATAGGTAGCTTGGTACGTAGTAGATAGGTAGCTTGGTACGTAGTAGATTGGTAGATTGGTAGGTAGATTGATTGATTGATTGGTAGGTAGGTAGATTGATTGATTGATTGGTTGGTAGGTAGGTAGATTGATTGATCGGTAGGTATGTAGATTCATTGATTGATAGGTAGGTATATTGATTGATTTATTGATAGGTAGATAGATAGATTGATTAGTAAGTAGTTTGATTGATTGATTGATTGGCAGGTATAATAGATGGGTGGGTGGGTAGCTAGGTAGGTAGATAGGTAGTTTGGTAGGTAGTAGATAGGTAGATTGGTAGCTTGGTAGGTAGATTGATTGATTGATCGGTAGGTATATAGATTGATTGATTGCTAGGTATGTATGTAGGTAGATTGATTGGTAGGTATGTAAGTAGATTGATTGATTGATTGATTGATTGACTGGTATATAGGTAGATTGATTGATTGGTAGGTAGGTTTATTGATTGATTGATTGGTAGGTTTATTGATTTATTGTTTAGCTTGGTAGATAGGCGAGTCGGTGCTTGAATCTGGCCAAAGACATTTAATTGTAGAGCATCGTCAATAGAAAAAGAAATTGTCAAAATAAATTCATATTAATTAAGGAGTTCTGAAACTGAGGTACACCTAGTGGTACATAGAAATTTCGTAGTCAGTATCGCTTCCTTCTACTTTCCTACATTTAGCGTATTAGACATAGCTTATTCTCACCAGTACAGTGCCGAATCGTGCATGATTGAATATGCTGTGCTACATATGAATACAGTCATAAACGATGTACTAAATATTAGTCGTGCATGAAAAGCTATGTGCCAGAAGCGATTCTATATGATAATATGAACAGACCTCTATTCATGTCAATTGGATTCGAACTAGCGACTGTGACTTCCGTGCCGCATCAAAGATGCACTTTAAGGGCTGCAAGTGGGAAGATGGTCCATGGACGGTTGGGTGATCCTAAAGCCAATAACAGGATTTTGGCTAATTGTTACATGAGTTTGGACCCTGACAGAACGACCGTCCTAGTTCCAGAAGTGAACTTGCTACTACGAACTGCAAAGAGAGAGATGGAGAGAGTTCTGCCTCAGGGAGCTAGGAGGCCGACGTAAGAAGATACACTGTGTTTCAAAAGTTATTAAATTTATTATCCGGTTCTCCAAAGTATATTATTTCTTCTTTCTTAGGTAATTCACCCTTGTCAACATTGAGCCTTTTGTGCTTAGAGGCAATTTTAGGGAGATTCCGGTGACGTGGAGTGAGCTGGATGATGAACTCTCATCTAAGACAACACGAGACATCTCATTAACAGCGGGAAATCATTAATGCATTGGACTAAAGAGGCCTACATATTTAATTTTTGCAAACTCAAAAATGTAGCTATACATCTTGATTACACAACTTTTAACACTGTATCACTTCGGAATATGTATGATAATAATAATGATAATAATAATAATAATAATAATAATAATAATAATAATAATAATAATTTATTTATTTAATCTGGCAGAGCTAAGGCCAGTAGGCCTTCTCTTCCGCCCAGCCAGACTCTAATTCTAATTGAATAAAATTGCGTACATAGTTATTACATTAATATCTAGACCATAAAACATCATGAAAGTAAATAATGAAAGTTGGATAAGTAATGTTAGTTTGACAATAATAAACATTGGTAAGAAATAGTTATAATAATAATAATAATAATAATAATAATAATAATAATAATAATAATAATGAGATAATTTAGATATTTATCTGTGATATATATATATATATATATGTGTATATATATATATATATATATATATATATATATATATATATATATATATACTAGTGGCTTGTGCAGCAAATGCTGCTGCAAACTAAGTTCGTTAGACGTTCAAATAAAAATTTTTCAGATTTGTTTTCAATGAAGAATACTTGTCTTTTTGATAGTTATTTGCTTCCATAATAAAGAAACATACTCCCTCTGAATGGATTTTTTTAGGCCAAATACTTTTTCTTGAACCTATCCAACTTCAGTTTTTGAGTTTCAACGCGAAAACGCAAGTATAAATGTCAGGACGATAGCAGTAGCTATTTCAGGTCATTGTGGATTGTAGGTAAAACTTAAAAAATGTCAGGTTTGCTAAGCTTTCGAACAATAGCATTTTCGTATAGATGCTGCATATAAAACTTGAAATGTAGAGCGTAAAATCATTTTATCCTACTAAGAGATCTTGCTGAAATGATCAGGAGACTACAAAATTTTCTAGGCCTCTTATTTTATCAGTAAGTAATACCTTTTTATCTTTCCTTAGAAACTGTAATTTTTGCGCTCTCTCGAGCCAATACTGAAGACAATGACACATATCAATATCTACACTACACCGCCATTAATTATATGAAAATGACCCAACCACACTGGTTTAATAAGTATAAAAATATTTGATTTTTAATAACAATATTACTATCTTATTTAAGTTTTGTAGTTATATATAGCAGTCACTCAGTAAATTATAGAAATGGAGATCTAAATTAAGATATTCTCTACATTTACTTACATAACCTCAAAACGTTTCACTTTCATATCATCAATATAGCATCAATATTATGTACAATTAATGAAGAATAGACGCATCATGATGTTAACCATAATAATATTTAATTTCTAATAGTAATAATGTCATCAAGCCACCTCAAGTTTCGTAGATTTGAATATCCAATACACAGCTGTACTCAGAAAATTATACACTGCAGAATCAGTTTTTAATAACAAATTGACTTGAGCTCTAAATATGTCGGCAATCCTGCAGGTCATGGCCTTCGTGTAATAGTCTATTGTTTATTGTAGTGTGTGTTTTGTTCTGAAATTCAATCAAGTCGGCCGTGATTCATTAAAATTAGTTCTCAAAACTGACAACAGATGGATTTTGGAAAATAGGAAAATTATGTAGGAAAATTGACATTTCACTGAAAACTACTACTTTTCCGAAAAACTTTGGATGCCAGGCATGAAAATGAGGGGTCACTCATTAAAATCCGTTCAGCCGTTTTCCCGTAATTTCCATTACAAGTTCAAATTATATATATATATATATATATATATATATATATATATATATATATAATTTGAACTTGTATATGTATATATATATATAACCATTAAACATTGAGAAACCTGAAACAGCTAATTATTGTTAACAAGAATTGTTAGAAAAACATTTCGTTAGCCTATTCTTAAATTGGTTTGATGTCTCACAGTCCCTGACATTACTCGGTAGGGAATTCCAAAGCCGAGGAACAGCCACAGTGAAAGAAGATGAATATGAGGATGTTCGGTGGGAGGGAATGGGTAATATTGAGGAGTGTTGTGATCGTGTGTCTATGTTATGATGGGTGGATAAATTTTGAAAACGAGACGCAAGATAGACAGGAGTGGAGAAATGCAATATGTGAAAGAGAAGGGAAAGACAGTGGATTTTCCTACGATCTTCTAGACGGAGCCAGGACAACATTTCGAGGGATGGTGTTACGTGATCAGCCCGGCGAATATTGCAGACGAAACGGACGCACATATTATGAACACGTTGTAGTCTCTGCGCCGAAGTAACGCTTAGGTCAGTAAGCAGAATATCACAGTAATCGAAGTGGGGCATCACGAGTGTTTGCACTAACATTTTTTTTTTCATGGAAAAGGGTAGAAAATTCTTCAATCGCCTAAACGAGTGGATTAATGAGAATACTTTTTTACAGGTTTCTGCAACTTGAATGTTCCAATTTAAACTTTTATCCATATAAATACCTAGATTCTTTACTGATTCACTGAACGGAATTTCGGTGCCATATATTTTAATCGGGGACAAATTTGGTATGGTAATAGTGCTTAACAAACGTGAATGGCACACAATGATTGATAAGACTTTGTGTTAAAATTCTAACGTACCTTGTTTACATGTTTCGACCTATTACGGGTTATCTTCAGAACTGGTCGTTGCTGGTCTTGGCGCCTCTTGTTTTGTTTCGTGTGAGGGTGTGTTCGTGTGGTGTAAAGTGGAGTCAAAGAGTGTGTGTGTTCTGAAATTGAGTTGTGTATTGAGAATTTCATTGGGGTGTGTGCAGTATGGGGTTACACTAGAACAATATGAAATATACAGACACACAAAAACATACCCCAATGAAATTCTCAACACACAACTCAATTTCAAAACACACACACTCTTTCACTCCACTTTACACCACACAAACACACCCTCACAGGAAACAAAACAAGAGGCGCCAAAATCAGCAACGACCAGTTCTGAAGATGACCCATAATAGGTCGAAACATGTAAACAAGATACGTTAGAATTTAACACAAGGAAGTATTATCATATAATTATATTCCGAAATGTAGCTACCTCTGATTGAGGTTCTGGCTGATATGTAAATCTACAGAATGGGCCAAAAGTCACGCACCATAGGGATTATTCTATTATGTGTTCAATATGAGAACCGTTCATGTCTGTAAACGGTCAGCCATGTTCCGTAGAACATTGGTCACCAAGTTTGGTGTCACAGCACGGCATTCTGTTACAATTCGCTTGCGGATATGGTTTTCATCCCTAATCTTTATCGCGTAGACTTTTTCCTTCAAGTAGCCCTATACTGTAAAATCCATGGATTTAAATCCGGGGATCGAGGAGACCATTCCACTGGTCCTCTACGACCAATCCACTGTGGGGAAGTTGTCGTCCAGCCAAGTCCGTACTTGAATGGCATAATGTGGTGGTGCATCATCCTGCATGAATCAATCAGGGTGTGAACCAGTGATATCCAAATCGGGTAATAAATAATCTCCCAATATTGTCAAGTAAGTATCACTGTCGACATTTCCGTGAAAAAAGTATGGGCCAATGATACGTTCTTTCCACAGACCACGCGAAACCATCGCACGAGCAGCTCCTTCTTTGTTTCTAGTAAACTAATGTGGATTACTGTCAGACCAGTAACGTAAATTTTGTCTGTTAACCTCAACATTCACATAAAGTAGGCCGTATTCATGTGTTCGAAAAATATGTCCGCAAGGAAGACCATTCTAAGAAGCTAAAGAGAATTGGAAAATAGCTTTGCGTATTCCAGTTTTTCCTCTTGCAGAATGTGTTAGAAGCTGAGTGGTATCCACTAATTGAGTAAAATAGTTTTCAGTTACATGATTTGTATTTTTGGAATAGGATTAAGTACCGGTAAGTTAGTGTGGAGGAGGATCGCAAAAAATTTTCTCGCCTAAAAGTGAGTCACTCCTTCCAAAAGTTTGGGAACCACTGGATTGTCTACACCTGTGGAGTAACGGTTAGCGCGTCTGGCCGCGAAACCAGGCGGCCCGGGTTCGATTCCCGGTAGTATTTAGTAGTATTTATTTATTTAACCTGGTAGAGATACGGCCATCAGGCCTTCTCTGCCCCTCTACCAGG